>NC_140584.1:10066400-10291400 GCF_964204655.1 Triturus cristatus
GATTCTTTGTTAATTAAGTGGTTGTCGGCTAAGTTGGTAATGCTTTTATATTTAGTCTCTTTTAAAAGGATTTCAGACGTAGGAGCATTGGACATCATGGTTATGCAGTTCACACCTACAGGGGTTCATTTTCGCATTTCCGGATGGAAAAAATGTGTCCTCCATTGTGGAATTTTCTTATTTTGCTATGGACCCCAAATTCTGTGTGGCATAATGCCTCCACCGATATATTGAGTTACTGAAGGGTTGCAAACTCCTGTGCCTCAGTTACTCATAGCTTTGTGGAAGACTTTTCCTCTTGTTATTCGTACAACTTTAATTACATGGGTTAAGCTTGTGATGGTGAGAGCAGGGGTAGACACTTCCACTTACGGTGCATAAGAGTGCCATGGCACCCAAGGCATTTTGGGCAGTGCAATATTGGAGGGTATCTTGAAGGTCCAAGATTGGTCAAGGGTTTCTACTTTTCGAGCCCTTTATTGTAAACCTGCTGGTCATGTGGCAATGTCTGTAATTAATTCACTTTGAACATGCACAATAGAGCCTCCCCACCCGATAACTGATGGGTCTTTGTAGTTTCCTGTACCTTTGGAGCACCAAATCCGGCATTGGTCTGACAAGTGGATGTGGCCTCCATCAAAGCCTTGGACTACAGTGGATGTAGACCTCTGGACTACGGATGACATCTGGAACGTACGAGAGGATGTAATGTGGCTCCTGGTAGGTTTTTGGTCGTCTGTTTCACCCATGGACACTCTACCTCTGGACGCATCAAGAAAATGTAACCCTTTATCTGTGTTATGTCATTTCCTGTGGGGACTACAGGATATTGAGAGTTACAGTTTTTGTTGTTGTTGGGCTGTGATTAATAAACAGTAAGAGAAGAGAGAATGACTAATATTCTTCTCCGCTGTCTTTTGTAAAAGCAGAACTCTCATTCACAACTGGCTTGGAGAATCTGCAATTCAACTTAGGTTCAGAACTACAACAAAAAATCTACATGCATACACAATAAATGCGTAGCATTAGCTAAAATGGCAAGTACCCATTCTACACAAATAGCATACTTTGTGTGCACCCATTTTATTAAATGCACAATTTATCTGAAATGAGTGAAAATGTACGACACTTAGGGAAAAAAAAGTTTAAGCACATGCAGAACCATATGCCGCCCTAGAAACATCCCCGCCGCCCTAGAAACATCCCCACCACCCTGGACCTAAAAATTTTCAAAAACATTTTTGTATTGGCCAAACTGTGCAGTCTGCTTAGAATTAGCACTTTCTTTTTTTGTTTTCTTGGCGGCCAGAAAAAAACAGCAATACTAGTAATGAGGAACCCTTCTTTCCTTGGGGAGTTGGACTGTGACCCCCACCTCAGTCGTCAGGTGGTGATGACCAGGTGGTGATGACGCAAGGGCCTCACTTACCAGGCCAGCGTACTCCTCCAGTGCACACTAATGTTTTCTGAGGCCGGGACTAAATGTGTGTCTGCATCGCTTCCCCGCAAGAACAACACCCTGGCCAGACGCTCGATCCGGGAGCAGACACACGCACATATTCCAAAGGATTGGCATCGTAATACAATTGTGAACCAATGTATGTTCTTTTTACTGCCTTTTTGGTAAACAGCCAACAAAGTTTCAACATTACATGAAGCATGTTTAGCGAACAGCAGCAAGACTTATGAACCCATTAATGACCGTAAAAACACATCTACCCCAATAGCGGCACAGCCAAGCGGTCGCGGAATTTAAATGCCACTCGTTCGTCTGCCTACTTTAGGACTCCCTTGTTTTAATGACCAATTCTGGTCATAAACGCCACAGTACTAGGTCCTGATGCGACACCCGCCATTGGCAAAAGATAACAATAAACTTCTATGTCAGGATGCGTTTGTCAACTTGTCATGAGGCATTTGGCTTTTGCATCCCAATGCATCTACAAAAACAAGCATTTGCAATGCAATAGTGAGAGAAGTTGGCCTGATATATACAGTCCACTAGTTATAGTGTGCACCCTGTATCAGTCCAAACAACCCCTTATGGTGATAGGTTAAAGACAACCTTTATTGAAAGCTATCCTAGTGGTCTTGAAGGAATGTAAAGCAGCTTGTTTTACCAGTCTATAATCTCTTGAATGACCAAATGAAAAGACAACCACTCCAGGTATATATTTAAAATATATGTATTTAAGATAAAACACACCCCTCTAGTCTCTTTATGAGGCTGGAGTTCGAAGTACGTAAGTTACAAGTCAGTATTCAACAGTAAAAGCACAAACATAAATAGGGGCGTACCAAACCATACCATATACCAATAAAGTGGTATAAGAACCATGACTGAACTATACACAAGGCCTAGAGCCTGTAGAAGTGCTTGGACCACAAGGAACCACCCAAGGTAGTGACACAGAGGACCCACGGGGGACGCGTGCAGTGTGAGAAAAGAGCCGCGAATCGCGGTTAACTGCTATGGGGAAAGTCGCGGTTGGAAATTAAGAGTTTAAGGACACTTAGAGGATGGCTACGAGCAAACCCTTTTGGACTTAGAGGTGTCTAGGGCCAACACCCACGGGAGCACCAGAGTACTCGAGTTACCTCACCCAGGGAAGCCGGGTGCATAGGTGTCTTTTGGTGTCGGGTCGCGTCGCTATTTTCAATGGAAGCTGGCTAAGGAGTGCTGCTGCCGTGAAGAGGAGAAGTGTCCGGAGAGATCCAAGCCTGGATTGAGGATGGAAGGAACCTGAAAGCAGAGGGGACAGAGTCTGGGTCACTTTCCAGTGACCAGGGGCACGATAGTCTAATACCCACAGATGTTGGGTGCTTCAGGTGAGTTGACAGGTGTCTTGATTCTTCAGCCACGAGGTCCAGGAGGCGTCGCCGATGATCAGGAGCTGGTTTCGAGCTATCCCACGAAGTCTGTCGAGTGATGCGGTGTCGGCGACCAAATTGAACCCAACCAGCCTTGGCAACGGCAAGTCACGTGAAAATAGAAAAAGGACGTCGGTGCAGACCAGCAAGGTCTGGGGGACTCACCCAGCGAAGGTAAGTCGGGGCACATCTGGAGCAACCAGGAAAGCCCAATCAGAAGAGGAGTTGCCTTCGTGGGGACCCACTAGCCAACGGGCTAGCGATCGTGAAGGAGCCTCGAGCGGTCGCACTTGAAACTGTCCCACGGGTCACTCGTGGAGTGGAGGCCAAGATCTTCGGTGCAGGAGGTGCTCAAGGCTGGGGCTACTCGGAGCCCAGAGCACAACTTTGAGGAAGACCAGGAAGATGATGGATCGGCAAAAGATTACGGTGTCCAGGGGTCACGGTTCCACGTCACCCACGATAGCCTCAGGCCTCAGCTTTGCTGTGGACTCAGGGTAGCCTCGGGGAAGTCTGGAAATCCACCTCTGGTGATGCAAAGACTTCGGTGTCTGGCGGGAGCTTCAGAGTAGCAGACCGGACAGTTGCTTCTTTGGTGCCTGCCAAGCAGAGGAGTCACTCCTTGACCCCAAGGGAGATTTCTTCAGTCTTCTTCTTTATTTATTTTTTTATTTTTTTATCACTCAATACAAAAAAAACCCGATATCAGCAGGTATACATATATATATCCACGGGCAGCATTAGGCATGAAAAAGCAAACAATACTTCAGAACCCGGTAACTAAGCTAAAGTAATATTCAACTTAACATTAACCCTATTTAAATCACGTTTAGGGGTAGTTTATAGCATTAAAACACCTTAAAACTCATTTATCCATGCAGTTAATAATCCCCAGATCATCCTTCCTTTTCGTTTATCCTGAATACCCTTACGTTTATATAGGGCCATTTCAAATTGATATACATGCAGGAAACGGCCTTTCCTTTGCTGGAATGTCGGAGGAAGTCTATCCAGCCATGCAGCAGAAATACACAATCTATACACTGACATAGCTATAAAAATCAATTCCAGCCCAGGTCCTGAGTAGGTTTTGTCTACTCCCAAAAGCATAAGCTGTGGGGACGGAGTGATGACGCTTTTTAAAATCTCCCCTAAAAAGCCCACAATCTGTAACTCTATTTGATTTAAACTGGGACAGGAGTAGAATATATGAACCAGGTCTGCCCCTGGAGCATGAAATCTGGGGCAGTTTATCCCAACCGTACCGCCCCATTTTGCAATCTTAGCTGGGGTCATATATAAGTCATAAACCGTTTTATAGTGTTGCGATTGCAAATTCGAGGCATACATCACTGTCCCCCCTAGCTCCAGTGATTCCAAAAACCCTGAGTCGACCAAGTCAAGTTTCTCCTTCCATTTCGTATCCTGTTTCTCGAGGTCGTCAGGAACCAATTCCAATAAGCAGCAATATACCTGAGAGATGGAGGGGATAGCTTTTTTTATGATAACCTCCAATACCGGTATTTGATCAAATCCAGCAGACCCCCCTACTTTCTTAGAAAAGAAATCCCTGATCTGTAAATATTTAAAAAAATCTCGCGATGGGATATTAAATTTGCCACAGATCAGTTCAAAAGGAGCAAATGAACTATCTACCAAAAAGTCTCCCAGTCTGCTAACCCCGTTACACCCCCATCTTTTAAAACAGCTGTCCTGAAATATACAGAGCAGTTGCTCATTTCGTATCAGAGGAGTGTATCGGTTATACCTGCCCACCCCTGCTTTTTTCCTAACCAATACCCAATTCCTATAAGCTGCATACAGAGTCTTAAAGCGGGTTCGTTTAAAGCAGCTTTGCTCAGAGAACATCATTAGACACCCCTGAGCAGATTTACCAAGCAATAGCTCATAAATGAAGGGTACCCTGATGCTGGGATCCTGTGCAGTAGTACGGCAGCTGAACAATATCTGATAACACTGCAAGACTGTAGAGAGATAATACAGCCTGAAGTTTGGTAATGCCCAGCCACCCCTACCTCTAGGTAGACACATAAAAGTATTCGCTCTTCTAGTCTTCCCGTATGCCCAGATAAAACTAGCTGTTATCCGGTCAATTTTTTTAAACCATAAATCATTAATTTCTAGTGGGAGAGATCTAAACACATATAATACTTTTGGAAGAAAAATCATTTTTATTAAATTACATCTTCCCATTATTGACAGTCTCATATTATCCCATCTTTTAAAATCAAGCTTGGCTTTTACCAAGATAGGGGACAAATTATTATCAACTATCAATTCTAACTTTGAAGTAATGCGAATACCAAGATACGTGGCCTCATTTGTAATCCTGATATCTGATGCTAACGTGTGCCTATTAATTAAAATTTGGGTTTTATTTTTGTTCAAGAGGAATCCTGACCCCTTTCCATATACTTCAGCCAATTCCTCCACAGCCCTTATAGCCCTATCTGGGTCACTTGTAATTATGGCAATGTCGTCGGCATAAGCAAGAGTCTTGGTATCCCACCCCTGTAATGTCACAGGCAGAACCTCTTGCGAAGCTTCCAACATTCTAATAAAGGGGTCAATAAATAGCGCAAAGAGTAAGGGAGACATAGGGCAACCCTGTCTTGTACCCCTCTCTATTACAAAAGATTCAGTTTGTTGTCCCATTATACTCAAATAGGCAGTAGGTCTTTTATATATTGCCTGGATTGCATTGATGAAATTTATCCCCAATCCAACACGCTCCATCATTTTCCAGAGAAAGGCCCACAACACACGGTCGAAGGCCTTTTCAGCATCCAAAAAACAGACCCCCATTGGTTTAGATAAAGCTTCAGTTGCGTCAAAAATCGTTATAACCCTTTGGATATGGTCTGTAGTTCCCCGTCCCGGGAAAAACCCATGCTGTTTATCCGAAACAATCTGGTGTATGACCCCAGCCAATCGGGTAGCGAAGATCTTAGAGTAAAGCTTTCCGTCACTATTTAGCAGTGTAATGGGTCTGTAGGAGCCAAGCGCGGTGGGATCTTTATCTTTCTTTAAGAATATAATTATATTGGCAACATCCCATGATCTAGGCGGTAAACTCCCCTTACTGACTCCATTTACGAGGTTCAAAAGAACCTGTTGAACTTCTGCAAAGAATATTTTATAAAACTCTAATGGTATAGAGTCTAAACCTGAAGCCTTACCTGAGGGCAGGGAAAACAAGGCCGATTGCAGCTCTTCTAATGAAATTTCTCCGCCTATCATCAACCTATGTTCATCTGTAAGTGTAACAGAGCACGGAGGGGAAGATGAGTGGTTATCTGGTGCTCTAGAGACGGGTTCTTTATACAGGTTTGCGTAAAACTCCCTAAAGGCCTCCCTAATTTCCCCAGGTTCTGTGACTATATTTCCGCTCATATTCTTAATTTTATCAATATTAAAATCCATGCTCT
Source organism: Triturus cristatus (assembly GCF_964204655.1). Taxonomy (NCBI): domain Eukaryota; kingdom Metazoa; phylum Chordata; class Amphibia; order Caudata; family Salamandridae; genus Triturus; species Triturus cristatus. Next base: position 10,072,721 of record NC_140584.1, read on the forward strand.
GGTGTTTGGCCCTGACTGCCAAGTACCTCCCAATACGCTCATTGTATTCATACCGATCCTGCTCGCTAGCAAGGAGTTTCCCAGCAATTTTCTCTGCATGATGTTCATTTAAGCGGGCCTTAAAGATGGCTATCTCGTTTAAATTTCTTCAGTCTTCTAGCGGAAATAGAAAGTCAAAGGCACAGGATATATGTTGCAGAGTTTCGTCCAGGGACTCAAGGACTGGGCTCCCATACTTATACAAAGTTTGGGGGTTGGACATACTCTAGGGACCCACCTATGGGAGGGTTTGGAAAGGTGGGTGGTTTATACCCATTTCCTTTGTCCAGCTTTGCGCCAGAGCAGGGGCAGGTAGCCCCTGCAACCCGTTTGAACTGGACTATGCACAGGGACACCAAGTGTGCCCCCAGTGCAGGACTTCAAAGCACTAAAGAGTGCTCCTGCCCAGCCCCAATACACATCTACCTGTCTACCTGTGGTTGCACCTCCCTGGGACAGGAAACCTACTGTCCAGGCCTCCCCTGCCGGAGTTTCGGTCAGCAGCAGGAGGCCAAATCCGTGTCTGTGGCAGTGGCATCCATTTTGTGATGCCAGGGCTTTAGAAAGTCTTTATCGGGTAGACCAGTGTGAACATGTCACTCCCTCTAGAAGGGTGGAATGCTACCCCTGCTGCCAGAGCTGGCGGGGGGGGGTAGTATTCCAAAGTGTTTGACACCAAACACGACATGTTTCTGTGCAGCCAGTCCAAACTTAGCATTTACCGCGAGGTTATAATGCACCTAAGAGTATATGATCAGGCTGCACCACAAACAGCATCAAAGGAGGTACTCTGAATGCTGCAGAGGGGCTCTGCTCGTGCAAGACACCCTCTCACATAAAAACCAAGCACTCTGCCTTCAGGATTGTTAAGGCCTGCCATAGGAGTGACTTATAGGTTTTATATGTGTGCGCAATGGTAGTGATATAGGTAGCCTATACCACTGTTAGGGGTGCAGGCACCACCTTACCCAGGCTGCAGGCACCACCTTACCCAGGCTGCAGTGGCAGACCTGTGGTGTCATTTTGGAGTGCTTACCAGGGGTGGCATAATACATGCTTCAGCCCCTAGTAGGCCTCTGAGGTACCTATGCCCTAGGTACATAGTATACCATATACTAGGGGCTTATAAGGCACTCCAGAATCCAATTAGAGATGTACCTAATGTACATGGAAACCATTTTAAAGAAAAAGCAGCTAGGCTGGGGTCCTGATTAGTAGGGCCACAGCCAGACTAAGGACGAAAAACAGTGAACCACCAGCAAAAAGTGGGGGTACCCATGTGAAGCAGATCCTACTCTCCTACAAATAGGACTCACATTTACGCAAGGCCTATAGCATTGCAAACGGGAGTGCGGGCGGGTGGGGGGAAGGGGGCGAGAAGGCATGAACAATGGCAGTGCAGGCATTGGGGTGCAAGAAGGCACAGACAGCGAGAGGGGGAAGAAGGCACGGGCAGTGTTAGACCTGGCACCATTGGCATGGGTCTCCCTTCCATTTTTTCACTGTTGTCTCCCATGTTTTTGCTATATTTTTGCTGGTCTAGATGCTTTGAGCACTGTGCCACTGCTATTGAGTGCCAAAGTGCAAGTGCTCCCTATTGTAAAGAGTTGTATTGGATTAGTGTCCCCATGATCGGCTTATTTGATTTACTTTTCAGACCCTAGTACAGTGCACCATGTGTGCCCAGGGCTTGTTAATCGAATGCTGCTGGTGGTCTTGCAGCACTGGTTGTGCCACCCACAGGAGCAGCTTGTAAACTATGGCTCAGGCTTGCCATTGCTGAGCCTGTGTGCAGTATGGGACTGCCAAGTTGACTTGGCAATATACACACACTTGCCAGTCCCTAAAACTTCCCTTTTCTACATATTAGTCACCCCTAAGGTGAGCCCAAGGGCAGGGTGCATTATATGTAAAATGTAGGACATGCCCTGATGTGTTTGGCATGTCCCGATAATGAATTACAGCCAATTTTTGTTTTTCACTATTGCAAGGCTATCTGTTTCCATAGGTCAGAATGGGCTGTTTGATTATAACATTTTATAATCCTAACTGGCCCTAGGAACAAGATAGAAAAAGAAAGTTTAGTATGCCTTAACTCAGAATGTTGAAATACATATTTTAGTGTGGGTGATTTTTATATTCTGTGTTTGAAAATACCACTTTTCGATAGTAGGTATTTTATTGCCTAACCATCCAGCATGTCTTTGCTAGGTTTGTGTATTCCATGTCTGGTTTGTGAGTAACAGGGGGCTGTAGAGGGGTTTGGCTCCAGCAGTCTGATGGGTCAGGGCTGGGCTGAATTGGTCCTGCATTGAATAGAGAGTAGGAGGTGGAGATTTCCTTTCACTGACCTGAGCCCTCATAGAATAGAGAGTAGGGGAGGAGCTTTTCTTTCAGCTACCTGGGCCAGGTCTGCTTTCAACAATGCTGTCTCCACCTCCTGCCAGGAAGCTGCACTAGGGAGGACAGAAGTTGTTTTGGCTGGGCACAGACACCCTCTGCCTTCAGAGGACAAAGGATTTTGCAGTATAAATATTGGGGCCCAGACCCCAGAACTTTGGACCAATTCTGGGAATCAAGACAAACCTTTACCAAGGAGAGAAACCAAGGAAGCTGAAGAAGGGAACTGCTCCTGTGCTGTCTGCTGTTTGGGGTTGGCCTGCAGTGGTTGCTCATTGCCAAGGAAAGTAGAAAAGGAACTTTGTGTGTACTTTTACTATCTTAAGGAAGATCTCCAAGGGCTTGAAGCTGAGCTTGCCTCCTGTTCTGAAGTCTCAGGGACACAAAGACTTCACTACAAGATCCCCCCTGAATTCCCTTGCTGGAATTCTACCTGCAGAGAGGTGCCTGCTGGTGTTTTGGGCCCTCTGGAGACTGCGTGTCGCTGGGAGCTGGAAGCGCTACGCAACGAGGAAGAAGCGTGTCGCCGCCGCAGCCGAAGAACAGTAGCGGCCCGTGGTGGGAGTGCTGCCGGGTGCTGACGTGGTGCGGGGGAGGGTCAGGGTGGGGGGTAGTAACTATGGCCAAATGCGATGCAGGGCACTCAACAAAATTTGTTTTATTTAATTACTTGTTTACTTACCTCTAACTGGCCATAATCCATAGTTTACTGCCCCCCGCAAAACATCAGTGCCCTGCAGCACTCCCACCACGGGACGCTACTGTTCTGTGGCTGCGGCGGCGACACGACAAGAAGCGTGTCGCACCACTGGAGAAGCGTGCCGCCGCCGCTGAGGTTGCCGTCGCATCACCGGAGAAGCGTGTTGCAGGGCCTGTCGTGGCTCTAAAGTTCATCGATTTCGCCGCACGGCTGTCGGAGGTGCACTCATCGCAACCACGATGTCGCATCGCATCAATGACACCATTTTGTCGCTTTGCACCGGATCGTCGCATCGCATCGAGGCACCATCTTGTCGCATCATAACCGAAACGCAGTTAGAAACCGACGCATCACCTCCTCTCCGGTGAGGAACCAACGCATCACCTCCTCTGCGCTGCAGTAAGGAACCAACTCATCACCTCCTCGAGGCAAGGAACCAACACATCACCTTCCCTGTGACCCTTTTGTTTGTATTGCATGACGCATCCAATGTACTTTGAGAATAAAGTGATGCATTTACCATCTACATTGAACTAAGCTATTTCTACCATCTGAAAGTCATATTTTTACTGTGTTGTGGATTTTTGTCGTTTGGTCTTGTGTTAAGTCTAGATAAAAATTACTTATTTTTCTAAACTGGTTTGGTGTCCATTTGTAGTGTTTTCACTGTATTAACGTATGTGTTCAAAAATGCTTTACACATTGCCTCTGAGATAAGCCTGCCTGCTAGTGCCAAGCTACCAAGGGGGTGAGCAGGGGTTACTTTAGGAGTGTAGCCCCCTTACCCTGACAAGAAGCAAGGGCCCCTACTTGGTCAAAGGTATCTACCTCTGCCAACTAGAGACCCCCATTTCTAACATTGGTCATCAGCGGTGAGGATTTGGACTCGCATTTGTGACTCATATACAGTGATTGGTGTACACTACTAGTGAGTGCAGACCATAACGCGACCACATATATTTGGTAAAAAATGTTCCTTGGAACTTCTGTTTTTGCTAAGAACTGCAAATTCTTGCCACCATGACCAAAGCAGCATCCAACGCATCTATGGATCTACAATTTGAAGAAGATAGGGTGGATACCTACTCTGTGCCACAGTTTAAAACCTTCTGTAAAAGATTTAAAATCTCTGCGAAAGGCATCACCAGTAAGGAAAGGTTCCAAAAGGTGCTGAGGGTCTGGTTGGAATCTAAAAATGCTACTGAGCATCCCGAGGAGCCTAGGGAAGAGGCAGAGGATACAGATGGGCAGCTGGATTGGGCCTGACCGGGGAGAAAGTACCTTCCAGGCTAGGCAGCAGTGTTTCTTCAAAGGGCCTGTCCCCAGAGGAGCTGGAAGACAGGGAGAGGGATAGAATGCATAAGTTGGAGCTAGCCAAGCTCAAGCTGGGTGGTCAGATGGAGTTAGAGAATAAGAAGTTAGCCTTGGAAGAATATAGAATGCATTTAGAGCATGAGAGGATGTTGAGGGAGTTGAAGTTGAAAGCCAAGAGGTTAGAAATTACTCCCTCTGGTGGCAGCACACCATCCGTGCCTGTAGAAACAAGAGTATTCATCCCCAAATATGTCATTAAGAAGTTCCACAAGAATGAAAATATTGGGCAATGGTTTAAGGCCTATGAGGTAGCTATGACCTCCCACCGGGTCCCTGAGAAGGATTGGGGAGCGGGGTTGTGGGGGCAGGATACCTTGGTAGATTTTCCCTCTGAGGATCAGAATTCCTATGTCCACATGAAGGAAGCCTTAATACCCAGTTCTGAGTTGAACCCAGAACTTTATAGACAAAGGTTTAGGAATTGTAAGAAACTGGAGTCAAGTACTTGGGTGGAATGTATCTTTTTTTTGCAGGTATTGACTGCACTCCTTAAGTCGTAAAGAATGTCTCCCTTTTGCACTCGTGAGAAATGTGATAACAAGTCAACAGTCTTTCTTTGTTATTTGATCCTTTATTTGATCATACGCTTAAATCCATTAATTCTTCATGGTTAAGTCGTTGAAAAAGAAAACTTTCATTATTTTCAAGTAAATACATTTAACTTGATGCGATTCATACTGCCCAATGCATTTTGGGCTTATGAGCCCTTCATCAGGGGCTGTCAAGCTGAAAATGAGGAAACAGGGTATCAGAAGGTCTGTGTCATGCTCGTGAATCACAAAGTCCTAGTAACGTTGTTATCAGGAGTGTATGTGAATAGGTGATGACCATAGTGAAAAAAAGAACACGAAAACAATGAAGGTTTGTGGGTGGTGGGTGATGCGAAACTAGATGGGGTAGTGACTAAAACTTTAAAAAGACAACCGAGTGAAGGACATGTGGTGCACATATCTCCTCATACTCAGGAGGATTCACCCAATTGCACCACCGACCCATTTACCAGTGAGACACTTATCTCATCCAGGAGTGCGATAATCTGTTTATTTACCACTTACATTTCCTACCTGAGCAAAACAGAGTACGCACCCACCATGTCACTAGAAGACATTGCGAAATCTACAGAAAATAGAGCTGACACTTTCGTGTATACCACGGATGACACTCAACGCATCTACAATTTATTTGAGGAAACAGAGGAAACCAGTACTAGCACAACTTCAATACAATCAACCATCAAACAACTATTATACGTTTCAAAGAAAGTTATCAACCAAAGATTACATGCAAGCACGCTCATCAAATACCACAAAGTGCAACGGATACCCAGGGGATTACGAATAGCGCTAAAATCTACACTCTGCAAAAACAACACGCGATTTACACAAAAATGGGAGGCCATTCTTAACAAATGCTCGTTGGATTTGATTTTATTGATAGTAGAGGAACTGTCTAAGTTAGTAGAAGATCTCAATCAAGAAATTATGGAACTCAAACAAGATTTGTCTACCAGATTAGAAGACACGGACTGGAACAAAACACTACAAGACATCAACAAACAACTTGATGATTACACTAAAGAGATTAATGAAAGGAAAACCAGAAAATTTAAAAGAGATACTGTCGACTACAAGTTAGGAGAAGTATATACCTGGGCTGAAGTGTATGCTAATAGACGACAACAGAGAACCAACACAGGTCGGTTTTCAGACACAGACGCCTCTTCTTCTGATGACGCCCTGCAAAAAAGACCACCACGCAAACAAGACAAGACTCAACCCCCAGATACAACTAGAACAACATACGACTCACTCCAGTCGGAAACAGCAGCTCCATCAACATCGCATACTACCGATCAGTCTTTTTTAGACCCAGGCCAAAGACCACCAGAAGAAGTAGGAAGAAAAAGCGTACCACCAAAACCCATCAACCAAAGTCATCAACATCTCTAAATATAAATTGACAGATTTTCAAATCAACACCTTACAAAAAGGATTATCTTTCGTACCTACCTACCATTCTAATCCTCTTGACATTGAAATAAGTTTTTTCAAATTCATGCGATCCCTTCGATTAAAACATTTCTTTAACAACATTGTAGAGCCTACCATAAGACCTAAAGAAAACACCCTTTTAGGATTACGCAATAAAAGCACATTCATGGCTCCTACCAGCCACAAAGTATTGGACGCATTTGAAACCATTACCCTCAAAGAGCTTAAAAAGATTTCAAGCTCCCACAAAACCAAAATCACCAATTTTACCCACAAGGAACAACAAGCGTGGAGACAAATCGCAGAAATAAGTGAAATCACGATTCGCCAAGCCGATAAGGGGGAGCAATGGTGATTATGGATTCTGACTTCTACGAAAAGAACGTTCAAAACCACATCAACGATTCCAACACATACATGATGACACCTTCCGATCCCACCCAGGAATTCATGAAGATCTTACAAACCATTTTAAACAAAGCATTAGACCTAGGTACCATCAGCAAAGAAGACGAGAAATATCTACATAAAATCAATCCAGCGGTGCCTTATATCTACATGATCCCTAAGATACACAAGGACGCCACAAATCCACCATTCAGACCTATAGTTTCAACCATCAACTCTATACATGAACCCGTCGGGAAATACCTGGACAAACACTCACAACCTTTGGTTCAATCCATGAGCACATATATAAAAGACACTACAGACTTCCTTAACATACTGGAAACAACCCGAGGCAAAACCAACTCAGACACAGTACTGTGTACCATAGATGTAAACGCCCTATATACATCCATACCACATGACAAAGGAATGGAGGCAGTTGAATCCTTTCTAATCCACAGTGATAAACCTACAGACCTGAAAGTTTTTCTGATGGAACTCATGCATTTTACATTATATCACAGTTATTTTCAATGGGACAACAAGTTTTATTTACAGTGCTCAGGTACATCTATGGGCAATTGTGCCGCACCAACATATGCGAATCTTTTTATGCACAGATTTGAGCTAGATTTCATTCTAAACAACAACATATGGTTACAGCATCTAATACTGTATAAAAGGTACATTGACGACATCTTTATACTCTGGCAAGGATCTATAACAACATTGCAAAACTTAATAGATGATCTGAATCAGGTGGACAATCACATTCAATTTACATACTCCATCAGTAAACAATGCATCTCATTTCTAGATGTTACCATCGAAAACATCAATGGAAGTCTAACCACACAAGTATACACAAAAGCCACCGACCGCAACAACTTACTCCATTATCACAGTTTTCACCAACCATCTCTAAAAGATCACCTACCATACTCCCAATTATTACGACTCAAAAGAATATCAAGTACCGACACATCATATACAGAAAGCAGTAAAATATGCATGGAGAAATTCAGGCAAAGAAAATATCCCGAGGTCATTCTCAATAAAGCACAAGAGAAAGCTAATAAAACCACCAGACACTCCTTGCTAACCAGCAAAACAAAAAAGCCAACAGAGAACAGAAGTGTTTTTGTATCTAAATATTCTGTACAAAGTTACACCTTCAAGAAAACGATTCTTCAATTTTGGCCCATGTTGGCAACTGAAGCAGACTTCAGAGAAACATTCAACGATCCTCCAATATTTGCATACCAAAGATCAAGGAATTTAAAAGAAATATTAACCTCTCCAAAAATCGCAATTGAATCTCAATACAGAGGAACTACCCCATGTCTCAACTGCGGCAACTGAAATTCAATAATCAAAGGCAACATCATTCAACATCCACATAAGGGAGTCAACATCAAACTCAAAGTATCCGCCACTTGCAACAGTCAAAACGTCATTTACATGTTGAAATGCCCGTGTGGACTGGTGTACATTGGAAAAACTGAACGCAAAATGCGTATCAGACTCAATGAGCACAAAAGCAACATTCGAACCAAAAACGCCAAATCATCCATCGCTCAACATTTTGAAATCGCAAAACACAACATCAGCCAATTGAGATTTCTAATCCTGGAGCAAGTCATCATACAAAAAGGACGAAACAACACTCAACACCTGCTTCAGAGGGAGGTATATTGGATAAATAAAATGGATTCCATCAGTCCCAAAGGACTGAATGAACGTTGTGACCTCAGTTGCTTTCTATGAAACACACCCCGTGCAGTTCCCATCGCACTTTGTACTGTATTTTGATGATTATTTCTAACGATTTACCAGACTATCATACGAGTATGTTGCATTTTAATGAACATGATCATTATGTTTTTTGCCTAAATATGCATGTACTATCTTGTGTCTATGCTTGTAGCATTATTTCAACAGCCATAGAAGTCATTAATTACACTTTTTTATTTGCCTCCCAGTATAAATTTCGTAGCACCTCCAACCCTTTACGCACCATTTCATACTCTTCTCGCACCTTTCCCGATCCGATTCCATGCTTTTTACTATCCCGAGTCTTTGTCCTACATTCAGAGCTTGACCTTTTGCAGTTCGCCCCATCAGGAATTAACACCTCTCGGGCAACCTTAGCGTTCATCGCTTTCACAGAACCTGATTCACTTCACCTCGTGTTTTCACCCCGGAGACATTGCTCATTCTACTCTGCATTTCAACTCCCGTAATGCGTCCTGCACCGCTTTGTTGCTCTCAGCTTAGAAATTACGCTTCCCCCAGTTGGGTCCAACCCATATACACATTCTTTCACACCTCGTCATCGTTTTTTACATTACGGATTTACACTTTACACCAGTTGTAGAGTACATTGCTATTCTTTAGATTCTTCCACCCGTTAACATCGGGACTACAAGTCTTTCTTTACTGTAGTTCTTCACACGCGCATTACCAATCAAACGCGCGTGTGAATATTTAAACCAATGAAGTTCCACTTCATTGATTCTCCGATTCAGAACCCGGAAATTCACCGTCCACACTCGTGAACGAGCACTTTGAAAACCTGTACACGCTTCTTTATCAAGTAAGTGGGTGCTCCATAGCATTTTAGGACTCCATATCCATCTTTCTATTACACGCTGCAATCTCCGGGATTAACACGGATGTTCTACTTTTTTTTAGGAGTAATCCCGAGTTCGTTCTCGGACCAAGACTCACACAAGCGCTCAGGACGTCTCTTTTAAGTGAGTTTGTTGACGCTAGTTTTTCAAACTTTATTTACACGTGTTGGGACACAGTTTGAGTAATTCCTTACGGTCTCATCACTCCTTCGGGTGTGTGCACCACATGTCCTTCACTCGGTTGTCTTTTTAAAGTTTTAGTCACTACCCCATCTAGTTTCGCATCACCCACCACCCACAAACCTTCATTTGTTTCGTGTTCTTTTTTTCACTATGGTCATCACCTAGTCACATACACTCCTGATAACAACGTTACTAGGACTTTGTGATTCACGAGCATGACACAGACCTTCTGATACCCTATTTCCTCATTTTCAGCTTGACAGCCCCTGATGAAGGGCTCATAAGCCCGAAATGCATTGGGCAGTATGAATCGCATCAAGTTAAATGTATTTACTTGGAAATAATGAAAGTTTTCTTTTTCAACGACTTAACCATGAAGAATTAATGGATTTAAGCGTATGATCAAATAAAGGATCAAATAACAAAGAAAGACTGTTGACTTGTTATCACATTTCTCACGAGTGCAAAAGGGAGACATTCTTTACGACTTAAGGAGTGCAGTCAATACCTTATCATATCCTCATAATCAGGAGGATTCACCCAATTGCACCACCGACCCATTTACCAGTGAGACACTTATCTCATCCAGGAGTGCGATAATCTGTTTATTTACCACTCTTTTTTTTGCAGAGCATTGGATGTTGGGTGAAGGGTAGCCAAGTTAATGATTTTGAAGCATTCTATGACTTGATTGCATGGGAGCACTTGTCTAGGAATTATTTTCCAGAGCTATGCCAGCACCTTATTTACAGCAAGGTGACTAACCCTAGGAAGCTTGCTGAGGAGGCGGACCGCTGGGTGAGTACCCGGGTCCACAAGGGTCATGTGGGAGACTTCACCAAAGGTGTGCAGTGTCCCCAGCAGAAGAGTGGGGGGACAAGGGTAAACAGAGGGAGTTCCACAAAGGGCCCCAAAGTAATCCCCAAGGGAACCAATGGAAGGGTTCCCAGCCTCCCCCTGAGAAGAAGTCAGGGGCCCAACAGATAAGCCTGTTCAGAGGGGTCCCAAGAGATGTTTTGGTTGTAGTCAGGTGGGCCACTTCTTCTGGGATCCTCAGTTTCCCAACAAAGGTAAAACAGTAACCACTGGTACACCACCCTGGCAGATGGCTAGTGTAGCCCTGGGAGAGGAGATGGGTGCCCAAGGTGGGTGGGGTCCCGCAGAGATGTCCCTAGTCTCTTTAGGAGACTGTGAGGTGATCCCCAGGACCCAGCTGCCTGATAACACTAAGAAATACCAGCAGTGGGTGACCATCAATGGCCATGGGGTGGAGGCTCTGAGAGACACCGGAGCCAGTGTGACAGCTGTCAGTTGTTGGCTGGTGTCTGAAGAGCAGGTGATCCACAATGCATTTTACCCTGTCATTGCCGCTGACAACACAGAGAGCCACTGCAAGGTGGATCAGGTTCCCTTTGAGTGGGGGGTCTCAGGTACCCTTCAAGTAGCTGTGAGGCCAGCCATGCTTGTTGACTGTCTGGTGGGAAATGATTTGGAGAGCTCCCCTTGGGCTAAGGTGGAGCGAAGTGCTCGTTTGGAGATGTTGGGTCTGCCTGAGTAGGCGTGTGTGACCACTCGGTCCATGGCAGCCAGTAAGGGTGTTCAAGAGGACCTAAAGCCTGAAAGAGTGGCCCAGGTGCCTGCCTTAAAGAGACAAGGCAGGGGGCATGGGAAACCCACCCTCAAAGTTCCCACGGTCCAGGAGGAGGCAGACCTTGAGGGGGATGCCCTGGAACCTACAGGGGAACAGGTAGCTGAACTGGGGGACCTGCCTGACCTGACCCATTGGCAAAAGGAAGGAGGACGCTCCAGGGAAGAGCTCTGCGAGGAGTAGAGGAAGTGCCCTTCCCCTATGGGTTTGCGGCAACAGGCCACAAACCAGTCAGCAGGTGATCAGTCTGGATCACATTGGATCTACTGGGAGAATGGTCTCCTGTATAGTGAGCCTAAGGTTGCTGAGCTTGGGTCAACCCATGTGCTGGTGGTACCCCAGCGCATCAGAGCCTTCCTACTGGGGCTGGCTCATGATGTGCCTTTAGCAGGACATTTAGGGCAGGACAAGACCTTTGAAAGGCTTTTTCACCCACTTTTATTTGCCCCAAATGCGCAAGAGTTCAGATACTCATTGCAGGACCTGTCAGACTTGCCAGGCAAGTGGTAAGAGTGGGAGGAAGCAAAAGGCTCTTCTCCAGCCTCTCCCTGTGGTCAGCACCCCCTTTAAAAGGGTGGGCATTGACATTGTGGGGCCTCTGGATCCCAAGACAGCCATGGGCAATAGGTTCATCCTGGTCTTGGTGGACCATGCCACCCAGTACCCGGAAGCCATCCCTCTCCGGTTGTGATGGCCCCTGTGTTTGGTCGTGCGTTGATGGGGATTTTCTCCCATGTGGGGTTCCCCAGAGAGGTGGTGTCAGATTGTGATACCAAGTTCATATCCAAGTATATGAAGTCCCTGTGGCAGGAGTGTGGTGTAACCTGCAAGTTCACCACTCCTTACCATCCCCAAGGTAATGGGCTGGTTGAGAGATTCAACCGGACCCTCAAAGGCATGAGGAACCTATGAGGCGTAAGTGGGATGTCCTCTTGCCATGCCTTCTGTTCGCTTACAGAGAGGTGCCACAGAGGTCCTTAGGGCTCAGCCCCTTTGAACTGCTGTATGGTCACCCTGTAAGAAGACCTTTGAGTTTGGTAAAATAAAGGCTGGGAGAAAGCTCTCAGTAAACCTTGCCAGGATGTATATAGCTACATGCTGGCCTTCAGAAATCAAACTAGGCCTTTCAGGCAACTCGCTCAGAATGCCACTCTAATCGAGTTTCAGCCTTGCCAGAGAGTGTGGATCATGGCCCCCATGAAGCCTTGTGTGCTCCAGGATAAGTGGACCGGACCATTTGAGGTGGTGGAGCGCAAAAGTGATGTCACCTACTTGGTGGACTTGCGTTCTCCTAGGAACCCTTTGTGGGTCCTGCATGTAGACCACCTGAAGCCCCACTTGGAGTGGTCCGAAGTGGGCATGCTCCTAGTGACAGATTATGGAATGGAGGAGGAGACTGAGCCTCTTCCTGACCTCCTCCCTGCGAAGGAGCAAGATGGGTCAGTGGATGGTGTAAACATCTCTTCCACCCTGAGCAGCAGGATGACAGTCGCCAACTGTTGGGACAGTTTTCTGATCTGTTCTCCCTGACTCCCAGTATCACTGATTGGCGTGTCCATGATGTGGACACTGGGGAGAGTCCTCCTGTCAAGCATAAAACTTACAGAGTGACTAACAGGGTGAGAGCTCGCATCAAGGAGGAAGTCTCCAAGATGCTTGCATTTGGGGTGATTTTGTCCTCTAACAGTCCTTGGGCCAGCCCAGTGGTTTTAGTCCCAAAGGCTGCGGCACCGGGTGCCATACCAGAACTCCGGTTCTGTGTGGACTACCGGGGGCTCAATTCAGTCACCAGGACTGACGCGCACCCCATCCCCAGAGCTGATGAGCTCATTGATGAGTTAGGGGCTGCCCGGTACCTCAGTATGCTTGATTTAACGTCTGGGTATTGGCAGACTGCCCTAACTGATGGGGCAAGAGAGAGGTCGGCATTCTCCACGCCAGATGGGCACTACCAATTCCGGGTTATGCCCTTTGGGATAAAGAATGCCCCTGCCACCTTTTAGAGGTTGGTCCACCATGTGTTGGCTGGACTGGAAGATTTCAATGCCGCCTACCTGGATGACATTGCAGTGTTCAGTGCCAGTTGGAAAGAACATCTGCGCCACTTCTAGGAAGTGTTGATGGCACTGCGTAGGGCAGGCCTCACGATCAAGGTGAGTAAGTCCCAGATCGGGCAGGGTTCTGTGGTGTACTTGGGACACCAGGTTGAGAGCAGCTAGGTGGCACCCCTACAGCCCAAGATTGATACCATCCCGGCTTGGGACCCCCCCAAGACCCAGACAGAGGTGAGAGTCTTTTTAGGACTCACTGGTTACTACAGGAGGTTTGTCAAGGGATATGGCAGCATCGTTGCACCCTTGACAGAGCTGACTTCCAGGAAGCAGCCCTAGAAAGTGAACTGGACTGATACCTGTCAGAAAGATTTTGATGCCCTGAAGACTGCCATGTGCACGCCGCCCGTGCTTCAGGCTCTAAAGAATTCATTGTGCAGACAGACATTTCAGAACATCATGTAGGGGCTGTACATTCATGGATGAATGAGGAGGGTCTAGATCAACCTGTAGCCTTTATCAGTAGGAGGTTACTTCCACGGGAACAGAGGTGGAGTGCAATTGAGCATTAGGCATTTGCTGTGGTTTGGGCACTGAAGAAGTTGAGACCATACTTGTTTGGGACTCACATCCGTGTTCAGACAGACCACAGGCCCCTCAGATGGTTGATGCAGATGAGGGGTGAGAATCCAAAGCTGTTGAGGTGGTCCATTTCCCTACAGGGGATGGACTTCACGGTGGAACACCGTCCTGGTACATAACACGTTAATGCTGATGGTCTGTCCAGATTTTTCCGCCTTAGTGAAGAGAAGTCTCAAGAGGTAGGGTAGTTCTCCTCACATTTCAACTGGAGGGGACATGTGTTAGACCTGGTACCATTGGCGTGGGTCTCCCTTCTATTTTTTCACGTTTGCCTCCTATGTTTTTGCTATGTTTTTGCTGGTGTAGAGGCTTTGGGCACTTTGCCACTGCTATTCAGTGCCAAAATGCAAGTTCTCCCTATTGTATAGTGTAGTGGATTAGTGACCCCATGATTGGCTTATTTGATTTATTTGTCAGACTCTAGTACAGTGCACCATGTATGCCCAGGGCCTGTAAATCAAATGCTGCTTGTAGGCTAGCAGCACTGGTTGTGCCACTCACAGGAGCAGCTTGTAAACTATGGCTCAGGCCTGCCATTCCAGATCCTGTGTGCAGTCTGGGACTGCCATGTCGACTTGGCAAAGTGCACACACTTGCCAGTCCCTAACGCATCACCTCCTCTTCGGTAAGGAACCGACCCATCACCTCCCCTGCGCTGCAGTAATGAACCGACGCATCACCTCCCCCGAAGCAAGGAACCGACGCATCACCTTCCCTGCGACCCTTTTGTTTGTATTGCGTGACGCATCTAAGCTACTTCAGGAGTTAAGTGTCGCATTTCCCATCTACATTGAACTAAGCTATTTTCTATCATTTTAGAGACTATTTTTGATTACAGTATTGTGGATTTTTGTCGTTTGGTCTTGTGTTAAGTCTAGTAAAGATTACTTATTTTTCTAAACTGGTGTGGTGTCCATTTGTAGTGTTTTCACTGTATTACTGTATGTGTTCACAAATGCTTTACACACTGCCTCTTCGATAAGCCTGCCTGCTCGTGCCAAGCAACCAAGAGGGTGAGCAGGGGTTATTGTAGGAGTGTAGCCCCCTTGCCGTGGCTAGAAGCAAGGGCCCCTACTTGGTCAAAGGTACCTACTCCTACCAACTAGAGACCCCCATTTCTAACAGGCAGTAAGAGAACCTTATTAAAGAAAATAGTGCTCACAATCTAAACAACACATCCATGCAACACTTAAAGTAAAGGGGCCAGTAGCCATTGAAGGATACAATTGACGAAATTGCCATAATAAGGTGGGACTAACAAGCCTCATAATCAATCAAAAGGCAGCATTTACGAAAGACAATGACATGAGCCAATTAAAAATATGGGCAGAGAGAGGGCGGAGCTTCCACTGCATGCTCCTTTACTGCATGCCTCGCAGAGCGAGCGAGCATGTTCGCTGCCGCTATAGGCTTGACCTAAAAAAAACTGGTATGTAATATTGCATGATAGAACACAAGTTCTAAAGTTGAAATGGTGAGCAGTGTTAACATTACTTTTCACACTATGGGTCTCATTTACAATGAAAGAAACAACAAATATTCTCAACTGGTATCATTCAACACAGACAGATAAATTGCATGTACAAGACATTACAGTTAGGATAAGGAAGACTCTGAAAAAATAGGATTGAGAAAAGTCATAATGTATTAGAACGAAAAGTTTACAAAGGGACATACAAAAATGTAAATGAACAAGATAATGGAACAGTTGCTACAGCACTGTACGCAAAATTAATGACGAACAAGAACAACCCAAACTTGTACTTGGTGCTTAAAGTGTACGTGACATGGAGACGGCGATGCAAGTGACAAGGTGAGATCAGCAGACATGAATCAATCTTAAATGAGGAAAAACACTAGAGAGCACGGTTCAGTGAAAGTCTGGACGTGGACCAATTGGACATGTTCCAGAGGCGAAAAAGCGACGTGATAAGGTGGTTCTGAACAAGCCGAGGGTAATACTCGTGGTTAATGGGGGCAGCCAAGGCGCAATAAATGCAGCAATTCTTAATTCAATAAATTCAGCCTCATACTTAGTCGGCGCTATGAAGGCGCGAGGTATCCTGACAAACTAGTCAATAGAGCGTCAGTGAAGGCATCTAAGTCACCCAGAGTCCGGCGTCCTGAATAATGGACGGGAAGGAGTCAGAAAATCAATGCAGGAAAAGGGCGTGGCTACGACGTAAAATTACGTCCGGGTGAGAAGTGAAGTGAATATAAATGGAAAAAAGATCGGGGAGAGGAGCATGGAAGTGAAGAGAAAAGTGCAACAGTGTGGATCAGATTCATAATTAGAAAAATATAAAAGAGCAATTTGTTGTGCAATTAAAGGACTATAAATTTGAACACAATACAAATAAGGGGCAATAATTTACGTAACAGGACATTTAAATAAGCATTGCCAGCATAGCCAGTTTAAACCAGGGATAACAATCACAATGACGAAAAGGCAGGAATAATGAAAACTTCGATAGTTAAATAACAAGGCATCAGTTATACCACAGAAATTAAATAGCATATACAGTTATTCATAAATTATGAAAAGGGGGGGGGAAAGGCTAGGGAAAGGGACAGAATAGTAGAAAGTCCACTTAATGTAGTCAATGTTGGAGACCGAGGTAAGAAGATATGAGAATCATTTAAAGACAGAGGGTTCAGAGCAGAATGGTACTGTTCCATTCATCAATGGTATTCAACCCAGCGTTCACAGAATTGCAAATGGTCATCCATTTGGATTCGCTTTTGTTAAGCAGTAATTTCCTATTACCGCCTCTTTCGGGTAATGTGGGCTGTTCAATCACTTGCCAAACAATATCTGTGGGATTGTGGCCTTTTTCCAAGTAATGGCTCACCAATGGAGCAGTCAGTATTTTACAGTGTATTCGGCTTTTATGTTGTATGATGCGCTGTTTTATCATTTGAGTTGTCTGTCCGATATAGGTAAGGTCACAGGGGCACGTAATTGCGTAGACCACGTTGGGGGACCTACAGTTCGTCATGATTTTAAGCATATAGGTTCTGGTGCCTGTTTTGAACTCCTTCGTATTTTGTGTCAAGTCACAGACTGAACAGTTTTGGCATTTATAATGTCCAATGATGGGGGGAAGGCCCCAGGCCGAGGTAATGGTGTTGGTGTCAGATGATTTGGTTGGCCAAGTTATAGCATGAACCAAGTGTGTAGCTAGATTTTTACCCCGTTGGTAAGAAAAAAGGGGAAGTTCTTTAAAAGAGTCCAACTGTCTGAGTACAGACCAGTTTCGTTTGATGATTTTGGAGACCATATGACTACATGGACTGAATTTTGAAACAAATGGAATGCGCGACATGTTTTGTTTAGGTTGTGGAGTGAGAAGGCCGTTACGTGGGCAGTACCACGCTCTTTTGCGTGCTCTGGTCAAAAGGCGTTTGGGATATCCTCTATCTGCCAATTTTTGTAATAGGACATCTGACTCTTGAAAATAGTCTTTTCACCATTTACAATTCCTACGAATCTGTAGGAATTGTCCATAGGGGAGACCATCACGGAGAGCACGAGGATGATAACTCGAGTAATGAAGAAGAGTGTTCCGTTCCGTGGGTTTTCGATAAAGACGAGTGCCGATAATGCCCTCCTCGGCATGTATAGTAACGTCCAGGAAGGGTAAATC
Source organism: Triturus cristatus (assembly GCF_964204655.1). Lineage (NCBI taxonomy): Eukaryota > Metazoa > Chordata > Amphibia > Caudata > Salamandridae > Triturus > Triturus cristatus. Next base: position 10,090,419 of record NC_140584.1, read on the forward strand.
ATTACATTTAGCCTCGACTGTGAAGTTAAGATGTTGCTGGGGACTGATTAAGCCAGATCATGAATTGATCAAGGGTATCGGCAGTGCCTCTCCACAGGACCAAGATGTCGTCAATATAGCGACGCCAGAGAGAAATACAGTCAAGGAATGGGTTGTTACAAGTGAGAATATGGGTTTTCTCCAACTTGTGTACATACAGAATCGCGAAATTTGGGGCAAAGCAAGCGCCCATAGAGACACCTTTAACTTGGAAATAGAAGGAGTCGCGATATAGAAAATAGTTGTTCTCCAATGCAATCTTGAGTAAATCCATTACAAAGTCTGTGGGGATCAACCACGGGCGCGGTCTCGAATCAAGGAGATCTCTTATAACTTGAAGTCCCTCAGAATGGGGAATATTTGTGTAAAGAGATTCGATATCTAAGCCTGCCATGATTTCGGAATTGTTGTCAAATGGTCTATTCTCGATTGTAACGATGAGATCCATCGCATCTTTTATAGGTAATGGGTACAAACTCTTTAATAATGGCATCGATGTACTTCCCTAATGGTTCTAAAATAGAACCACAACCTGACACGATTGGACGGCCAGGCGGATTCGTGGAGTTCTTATGAATTTTGGGAAGTATGTAGATGACTGGTGTCCGGGGAAATTTATTGTTTAGAAAGTTAAACTCTTTAGCAGATATGATGTTGAGGGCTTTAGCTTGCCCAGTCAAAGCTAATATTTTATCTCTAAGAGCAGGTAGAGGGTCCTTGGTCAATTATAGATAATGATTTTTGTTAGAGAGTTGTCGTCTTATTTCCAAGTCATATTTGTGATTGTCCATGAGCACTATGCCCCCACCCTTGTCAGCTGGTTTGATAATTAGTTCAGGGTTATTGGCAAGGTTGTTAAGGGCTTGTTTTTCAGATAGGGATATGTTATATGGAACATATTCAAACCGAGTTTCTAGTTCAACTACATCTTGTAGGACTAGATGTTCAAACGCTAAAATTTCAGCAGGCATGGAAGCAAAAGGGGGATTAAAGCTAGAGGGGGGATGAAACCGTGGGGCCGAGCTGTTGGAATCACAAGGTTTGTCCGAAAAGAACTGTTTTAGTCTTATACGACGGAAGAATGTTAGTAGATTAGATTGTACATCAAGAAAATTTGTACGTTCAGTTGGTACAAAACTAAGTCCTTCACTAAGTATCTGAGTCTCATCATTAGAGAGGATGTGATTAGATAAATTGAAAATGGGTATGGTCAGTGGATCTTGTGAATTGCAGTTACTGGTAGGGATAGCTGGAGTCATTGAGGGGGTCCCCATTGATAATACCTGTTGCGGGTTTGTCTCTCGCCTGAGTATTGGTGTTGGTACTGGCGATTGTTTCGTGGTCGTGATTGTGTTTGGCCGCGTCCGCGGCTTGGCCCTAAAAAACCAGGTGGTAAAAGGGGTTGGGGTCTTTGGGCTGATCCAATGATGTTAGAGGTACTGGCTCCGTCTGAGTCCTCCAATGAGGTATTGGAGGAAACAGAAACGGTAACGCGCTGATTATTACGCGATCTGCCCCAAGTGCGTGTTCTGAGTGGGGTATATGGAGTGTTGTAAAATTCCTCCCGGAGATAAGGGTAGGTATTGTCAACACTGTAAAATTTGATATCCCTCTGTATTTTAGTGACTTTTTTATTCAACTCAAAGGTATTAAAGGTAGAGATGGTGGCACTAATTTTTTCAAGAAGGTTTTTTGCCTCTGTACAAGCGGTGTCTGTTAATATCAGATTCTCAATTTCAGCTATTTCCTCAAGTTCCAATCGGCTATGTTCTATTGCGGTATCAATGCCCAACACCATCCAGTGTCGTGAGCAAGTGGTAGCAAGATGGCTAAAACTTAACCGAAATTTGGGATCTTGGGTGAAGATAGCTGGAATGTTTCTGATTTGTAGGCCAAGTGGTATTACGCCTGATTTTAAATATTCCGTAAGCATGCGGGCATGCAGATCAGTTCTGATTTGCTTCTTTTTCAATTTTTCAAGTTTCTCCAACAGTAGACGGGAAGAATTAGGGGTAGAGACTGGGGTGGTAGAGAGTGGAGGCCCTGAAAGAAGAGAAGGGCCACCAATAAGCTGTTGGATATAATCCTCGGAGTAAGAAAGAGTCTCTCTTGACATTCTAATAGACAGATAAATGACTAAAAGAAAAACCAAAATAAATTGGAAAAACTAGTGGATCACAAGGTGACCTACTCTCGCAGCTAAGAAGCTGCTCACAATCTTATAATAAACAACAGGAGCATAAACCCATAAACCTCGTTGAGACTGGGGTAATAGTGTAAGAAACAACAAATATTCTCAACTGGTATCATTCAACACAGACAGATAAATTGCATTTACAAGACATTACAGTTAGGATAAGGAAGACTCTGAAAAAATAGGATTGAGAAAAGTCATAATGTATTAGATCGAAAAGTTTACAATGAGGCTGTGCCACTGGAGTGTCACTTTTTGAGGCGCTCTGATGTCCCTGGGGCCTGCTCCATATTTACCCGGCAGCACTAAGTCACTTTGTGTGGCTTAATGCGTGCTGGTAAATATTGGTACCTTTAACACAGTTTTATGCATTAAAGGGGTTTGCAATGCCTGTTTATGTTGGTGTTCCCAGCAACACCCGTGTCTTTTTGAGACTGCCCCAGATTTATGAGGAATCGTAACTCTGAGGCAGCGCCAAAAGGGAGGCACAATGAGGACAAACACCTTTATTTGTCCACATTTTTCCTTGTTCTATGTATGCTGCATTCTACAGCACATTTGGAAAGAGGAAAAAGACTCTTGTGATTGTTTTTGTGCAGTAAGGTGTTCCTTCCTGCACAAAAACAATCATCCTTGCAACACAGCTACCCTTGCGTCATGGCTCACAGGTGTCTGCATTGGCGCATGGCACCCATTCAGCACCAGCGCAGGCGAAAGGATGGGAATGTGCCATATCTAATAGATACGGCGCATTTCTGCCATTTTCCTTTGCCGTAGGGCAGCACAGCAAGAAGGCCTATGGCACTTCCCTATGGCAACATCTTGTAAAGAAGGCCCTGTGAATGCACACTACGATGGAAAATAATGTGCTGCAAAACTATCCAGGATACTCAACATATGTTCATTCATGCACAACCTGTATATATTGGGAGAGAGCACTGCTACCTATCCCAAACAAAATTAAATTGATGTCCTGCCGCAGGCCACAATTTGAGTTACAGAGGGGTATTTTTACATTGAAATGGTGTAGCGCCGCAAGCAAATCTGCTGAGCTGATCTGTTATTTAAAAAACACAGGCATGCGTCATATTAACATGAATCCCTGTGCTCACCCCTGCGCCGGTGCTAAAGAGCTTCCTAGTGACAATGCAGGTACCCTTGCGCCATGGTGCAAGGGTGCTTGCATTTTAGGGATGATTGTTTATGTGCAGGATGGGACACCTTCCTGCACATAAACAGTCACTAATGGCAATTTGCTCCTTCTGTGTGTGCTGCAGAATGTTGTTGCCACTCTAATGCCTCCTTATGAATGGTGTTAGTTTTTGACGCTGCCTCAGATTAACACATCCTTGTAAATCTCGGGCAGTGTCAAAAAGCAATGGGTGTTGCATGGGTATGCCCACAGCAACGCCAATGCATGCCCCTTTGACGCAGAAAACGGTGTCAAAGGGTATGATTTTTACAATGTGGCATTCAGCCACAGAAATTGGCTTAGCGCCACATTGTAAATATGGAGCTGGGCATTGCGTCATCAGAACGTTGTAAAACGTGATGCTCTGGTGGCGTAATGCCCTTGTAAATATGCCTCAGAGTTCTCAAGGTTTCCAGGCCCTTTTTGTAAATCACTTATCCAATTCAGGATCTTTATTTATTTGTATTGTGGGATTTGCAGTCCCTTTTTAAATTAATGCTCTTAGGGGCTTATTTATAATGGAGTGATGGAGTGCGGCGTTAGCCTTCCTGGCTTAACGCTGCAATCCGCTACTTCAGAAATGCAGGGCTGCCCCATATTCACAACAATACGGTGCAGCCCTGTGTTTCCCCCTGTGCTGGCTCTAAACTTAGCAGCCTAACGCCAACGTAGGCACCATTGCACAATAATGCAAGTGTGTCTGCGTTGAGGGGCTGCTTAATACAAAATGTCATTTCTTTTATTTAAATTGTTTGTGTGCAGGAAGGGTCATATTCCTGCACATAAAAAATCTTTGCTGTTTTCTGTTTCTATGTGTGCTGCACAATGCAGCACACATGGAAACAGCAATAACAAAGATAAAGCATTTCTCCTCATTTTGCCTGTTTAAGACTAGGTTTTCCCTGGTCTTAATTTTGGCGCTGCCTCCTATTTACGCCACCCTTGTAAATAGGCCGCAGGGTAAAAATCAATGGGTGTTGCAGTGCAACGCCCACTGCAACACCCATTATCCTCCTGTTTCACGATAAATACAGTGTGTAAGGGTGCCTAATTTACAAGGCAGTGTTAAGCCCATTAAGTGGCTTAACGCTGCCTTGTAAATAAGGCAAAGGGGCTGGCGAAGTCCCTATCGCCATCACAAGGTCACTGAAAGTGACGTTGTGGTGGCGCTAGGGGCTTGTAAATATGCCCCTAATTCCCAAAATGCAAAGAATAAACCTGCGTTGCATGAACTAAGCTTTAACATGGCAAATTTTAGAGCTCTACATTTATATCATTGGGTATCCTAACCTGACTACTCGTTCATTCCTATTTTGTATTCTTCTATTAAGCCATATAAAATGACCCTGCAGATTCCCAAAATATACCATATATACAGTACTTCAGCCCACAACAGCACCACTACTTGCTTTTTACCTTTTTAATTACCAATCAAACTCGGATCTGTAAATTAAAAAGAAATAAAAGTAAGGTTTTCACTTCATTGTAAATATGCCCCTAAGAGTATTAATTTAAAACGGGACTGCAAATCCCACAATGATTTCAATGTAGAGTTTTGTTTGCTCAGCTTTATCCATGCTGCATAGCATTGGGAATTCTGAACAGCATGTTTAAAAACCATTGTAAAAACCAGTAGGTCCCAAAGGCAAGAACTACTGGCTTAGCCAATGCTTGTTTGTTTACATCTTACATGCTCACAGAGAGGTATTCATCTTTCCCACTACGCAAAAAAATATACAGTTTTCTTTGTACATTTGCAGCTGGTCGCATTGAAATCACTTTCTACCACTGCCCATGCTATCGTCAGCATTACTAAGGATAAAGGTTCTTTGACTTGTTCCTGTCTTCTTCGTCTTGTATTATATGTAGAGTTTGTAGGAAAATGTGCGCTTGCACTCAAACAAGGCTGCCTTGCATGATGCACAGCCTTGCACCATGGTGCAGAAGTGAATGTGCCTTGTCTGTCATAGGATTTGTACTGGAAGCGTTCACCATCAATACAGATTCCTATGCACAGACAAATTCAGAAGTTTCCCATGCAGTGAACATTCACTCCACACCACAGTACATTTGAAATGCATTGTTTTTTGAAAAATGAACACATTTCCTGTTGCTTTTACCTGCTTCAAGTAGGCAGTCATTTTTAATGCAAAGCCCAATCTGTCTATCTTGGTAGATTAGCCTTTGTGTAAAAATCTATGGATGTTTGAGTAGATCCACCCCAGTAGCGTCCCTTTAATACCCTATTTACCAAAAGTGATGCAAAGTACTATTTGCACTAAAAAAAGGATTTTTTTTTCTGCAAACAACCATTTGTCCTCTATAATCAATAGCTTTGCATCACTTCATGGTGCTCTGTGCCAGCAAACAGCCTTAGTAAATCTGGTCCCACTTCTGATCGAGATTTCATGTGTGTTAAAAAAGTCAACCCTTCAAGAAGATTGGACTCCAAGATCGTCTTCCGTACCTCTGTAACCTGTCATCCCCTCTTCTGTAACAAGAGCAGGTGCTTCTTCTCAGCCGTCTCTGACCAATTAGTGATCTCTGTGGGTATCACCATTCTTATATAGCTGGAGACCATCAAAAGCGTGGTGGAGAATTTACATGTATGCATGAACTGGAAGCAGCACAGGATTATGAAAATATTTCATTCATAAGGAGAAATACTCCAGGTGGTCATCGCACACTTCGTACCTACTAAATATTGAACTCTGCTTTTGCAAAATGTCTTTGCATGTCTTTAAAAGGAAACATTAACTGTGCTGCATGGTTTATGATACATCTGCAACAAGTTGACTGGTAGAGTTATCAATGATTTAGTAAGGGAAAAATGCAAAAATGAATGCTCGTGTAGTGGATTTTTGATTGTGAAGATATGGCACAAAAAATGAACAACGTACATTGCTCATGCCTCTAATTGTAAAACATTGAGAAAACACCTAGGTTGATTAAATTAGAAACCTCCTCTCTCTGAAAGGAACAAGAATAGTTATTGCATTGTGTTAAAATAAGGGGAAATAAGTCAATTCTACGGATTCCACAGAAGTCAGAGTTTTCACAATCTTTTATATATATATATATATATATATGACGAAATGGCACTTTGCTGTTATTAACTTTTGCAGTATGCACTGAGAAAGAAATTACTTTTAAAATGGTGACATTTGCATGAAAAAACGCTATTGAGCAGAATGGAACTGTGCAACATATCACACTATGGAATACATATATACAGTGCATCCTGGGGCCTGTAGTTGCAAGTATGGGCCATGTGACCACTGGGAAGTTATATGCCACTCACCTGTGATCAAGGCAGTTGAATGCTGAAACGCGTAAGGAAGAGAGGGTGGCTGCAACTATGCTGTGACGCTGACGAAATAAATGTCTGTACTTTTAACCCCTTCGCTGCCAGGCCTTTTCCCCTCCTGTGCCACGCCCTTTTTTGGCTATTTGGGGTAGTGCGCGCTGAGGCCCCTGTAACTTTTTGACCACATTAGGTATCCACGCCCAATTTGCATCCTTTTCTTCCATCATGGGGATTCTAAAGGTACTCAGGGTTTGTGGATTCTCCTAGAGGGGTCACAGAAAAGATACAAAATACAGCAAAATTTTGTTTTTTTTGGAACAATTGGAAAAACGGGCTGCAAATGAAAGCATCTGGGTTTTTCCCTGCAAATGTTATCAAAAAAGGGTTTGTGGGGTTGAAATCACCATTTTTCCAGCTTTTCGGGGATACCAGACTTTTGTCAGAAACCCAACAGTTTTTACGCAGTTTTGGCATTTTTCTGGGACATAGCCTAATTTTGCTATTTTTTGTGCTTTTGACCTCCTTCCAGTTAATTGCAGAAATGGGTACAAAAGCAATAATGGATCCTGGAAAGCTATACATTTTCGAGAAGAAGACAACATTCTGAATTCAGCAAGGGGTCATTTGTGTAGATCCATCAAGGATTTTTTTATAGAAACTAACAGTTAAATATAGGATAAATTGAAAATTAGTTGAAAAAAAAGCATTTAGTGTCAACGTTTTCACCTGTAACTTCTTCTAATTATTACAGCTCTTTGAAAGCAATATACCATTACATCCGTTGGACATTACTGGTTGTGGGGATATATAGGACTTGTAGGTTCACCAAGAACCCGACGAACCCAGAGCCAAAAACTGAGCAGCAACTCGCAATGGTTTTTTATTATGTACCGGGTATATAGTAATTATTCTGTAAAAATGTGTACATGGAAAAATCGGTATGAAAGACACCTATGTATTTCTGAAATGGGAACAAAATATAGAGTTTGGAAACAGTAGATATTTGCACATTTCTGAAATTGGGAATACTCATACTAGCATGAGAATTATCAGTAATTTTTTAGAATGACTTCTTTTTTACACAATATCTTTCATTTGGAAGGCAGAAATGCATCGAAAGTCAATAGATAATAACAGTTCCTTTACAAAACTGAATTACCCTAAGTCTCCCGATAAAAATGGTACCTCACTTGTGTGGGTAGGCATAGTGCCCGCGACAGGAAAGGGCGCAAAACGCAACATGGTCACAACTCAATATCGCAGTGAAAATTTACCCTTTTTTGGCAAAGTGCCTAGCTCTAGTTTTTGAACCCTAGCTCTGCGGGCACCTTGGGAAACCTAGCAAACCTATACAATTTTGAAAACTAAACACCCAGGGGAATCCAGGATGGGGTGACTTGACTGCCTCCCACCAGGGTCTGTTACCCAGAATCCCTTGCAAACCTAAAAAATTGTCAAAAAAAACACATTTTCCCCACATTTCTGTGGTGGAAAGTTCCGGAATCTGCGTGGATCCACAAATTTCCACATACCTTCGGTTCCCCAAAGTCTTACGAGAAAAACGGTACCTCACTTGTGTGGGTCGGCCTAGTGCCCGCGACAGGAAACAGCGCAAAACGCAACGTGGTCACAACTCAATATCGCAGTGAAAATGTACCCTTTTTTGGCAAAGTGCCTAGATCTAGTTTTTGAACCCTAGCTCTACGGGCACCTTGGGAAACCTAGCAAACCTATACATTTTAGAAAACTAGACACGCAGGGGAATCCAGGATGGGGTGACTTGACTGCCTCCCACCAGGGTCTGTTACCCAGAATCCCTTGCAAACCTAAAAAATTGCCAAAAAACACATTTTCCCCACATTTCTGTGGTGGAAAGTTCCGGAATCTGTGTGGATCCACAAATTTCCACCCACCCCGCGTTCCCCAAAGTCTTACGAGAAAAACGGTACCTCACTTGTGTGGGTTGGCCTAGTGCCCGCGACAGGAAACGGCGCAAAACGCAACGTGGTCACACCTCAATTTCGCAGTGAAAAATGACCCTTTTTTGGCAAAATGTCTAGCTGTAGTTTTTGAACCCTAGCTCTGTGGGTACCACGGGAAACTTAGCAAACCTATACATTTTTGAAAGCTAGACACCCAGGGGAATCCAGGATGGGGTGACTTGACTGCCTCCCACCAGGGTCTGTTACCCAGAATCCCTTGCAAACCTAAAAAATTGACAAAAAAAACACATTTTCCCCACATTTCTATGGTGGAAAGTTCCGGATTCTGCGTGAATCCACACATTTCCACCCACCCCGCATTCCCCAAAGTCTTACGAGAAAAATGGTACCTCACTTGTGTGGGCAGGCCTAGTGCCGCGACAGGAAACGGCGCAAAACGCAACGTGGTCACACCTAAATTTCGCAGTGAAAAATTACCCGTTTTTGGCAAAATGTCGAGCTGTAGTTATTGAACCCTAGCTCTGCGGGCACCTTGGGAAATCTAGCAAACCCATACATTTTTGAAAACTAGACACCCAGGGGAATCCAGGATGGGGTGACTTGACTGCCTCCCACCAGGGTCTGTTACCCAGAATCCCTTGCAAACCTAAAAAATTGTCAAAAAAAACACATTTTCCCCACATTTCTGTGGTGGAAAGTTCCGGAATCTGCGTGGATCCACAAATTTCCACGCACCTTGCGTTCCCCAAAGTCTTACGAGAAAAATGGTACCTCACTTGTGTGGGTCGGCCTAGTGCCCGCGACAGGAAACAGCGCAAAACGCAACGTGGTCACAACTCAATATCGCAGTGAAAATTTACCCTTTTTTGGCAAAGTGCCTAGCTCTAGTTTTTGAACCCTAGCTCTACGGGCACCTTGGGAAACCTAGCAAACCTATACATTTTTGAAAACTAGACACCCAGGGGAATCCAGGATGGGGTGACTTGACTGCCTCCCACCAGGGTCTGTTACCCAGAATCCCTTGCAAACCTAAAAAATTGACAAAAAAACACATTTTCCCCACATTTCTGTGGTGGAAAGTTCCGGAATCGGCGTGGATCCACAAATTTCCACCCACCCCACGTTCCCCAAAGTCTTACGAGAAAAACGGTACCTCACTTGTGTGGGTCGGCCTTGTGCCCGCGACAGGAAACGGCGCAAAACGCAACGTGGTCACACCTCAATTTCGCAGTGAAAAATGACCCTTTTTTGGCAAAATGTCTAGCTGTAGTTTTTGAACCCTAGCTCTGCGGGCACCTTGGGGAACCTAGCAAACCTATACATTTTTGAAAACTAGACACCCAGGGGAATCCAGAATGGGGTGACTTGACTGCCTCCCACCAGGGTCTGTTACCCAGAATCCCTTGCAAACCACAAATTTCCTACCACCCAGCATTTCCCCCGGGTCTCCCGATAAAAACGATGCCTCACTCGTGTGGGAGGCCCAAGTACCTGCGACAGGCAAGGCCCCAAAATGTATTGAGTTAGGCAATTTTCATGTCGCCTCAATACGTTTTGGGGCCTTGCCTGTCGCGGGTACTTGGGCCTCCCACACGAGTGAGGCACCGTTTTTATCGGGAGACCCGGGGGAACGCTGGGTGGTAGGAAATTTGTGTCAGCCCGGTGATGCCTCAACTTTCCCACACAAAAATGTTTGAAAAAGGTGATTTTTTCAGCTAAATTTGAGGTTTGCAGGGCATTCTGGGTAAGGAAACGTTGGGGGATCCACACAAGCCATACCTCCCTGGAATACCCCGGGTGTCTAGTTTTCAGAAATGTGTGGGTTTGGTAGGTTCCCCTAGGTGGCCGCTGAGCACCGGGCCAAAAACCCAGGTGACCCCCCTTGCAAAACCAGGTTGTTTTGAGGTAGGCAATTTTCATGTCGCCTCAATAAGTTTTGGGCCCTTGCCTGTCGCGGGTACTTGGGCCTTCCACACGAGTGAGGCACCGTTTTTATCGGGAGAACCGGACGAACGCTGGGTGGTTGGAAATTTGTGTCAGCCCGGTGATGCCTCAACTTTCCCACACAAAAATGTGTGAAAATTGTGATTTTTTCAGCTAAATTTGAGGTTTGCAGGGCATTCTGGGTAAGGAAACGTTGGGGGATCCACGCAAGCCATACCTCCCTGGAATCCCCCGGGTGTCTAGTTTTCAGAAATGTGTGGGTTTGGTAGGTTCCCCTAGGTGGCCGCTGAGCACCGGGCCAAAAACCAAGGTGACCCCCGTTGCAAAACCAGGTCGTTTTGAGGTAGGCAATTTTCATGTCGCCTCAATACGTTTTGGGCCCTTGCCTGTCGTGGGTACTTGGGCCTCTCACACAAGTGAGGCACCGTTTTTATCGGGAGACCCGGGGGAACGTTGGGGGATCCACGCAAGCCATACCTCCCTGGAATCCCCCGGGTGTCTAGTTTTCAGAAATGTGTGGGTTTGGTAGGTTTCCCTAGGTGGCCGCCAAGCCCGGGGCCAAAAACTCATAGGACCCCCTTTGCAAAACCAGGTTGTTTTGTGATAGGTAATTTTGATGTCTCCTCAATAGGTTTTGGGCCCTTGTCTGACGCGGGCACTATGCCTACCCACGCAAGTGAGGTACCATTTTTCTCTGAAGACTTTGGGGAACGCAGGGTGGGTGGAATTTTGTGGACCCACGCAGATTCCAGAACTTTCCGACAAAGAAATGTGAGGAAAATGTTTTATTTTGAACACATTTTTAGGTTTGCAATGGATTCTGGGTAACAGAACCTGGTGAGAGCCAGTGAAGTCACCCCATCCAGGATTCCCCTCGGTGTCTAGTTTTAAAGAATGTTCAGTTTTGCTAGGTTTGCCTACGTGCCAACTGCGCTAGGGCCCAAAATCCACAGGTATGCACATTGCTAAAAATAAATCGGAGCCCAGTGGGCTTTCTGCCGCCCTGGTGGGGAATCAGGGAAGGGGGTTTCATCCTGATATGCCCCTAAAGGGGCAGAAAGACTGTGGCTATTTTTTGTGGTGGTGGGGGCATTGGTATGACCATTTTGGGCAGCCCACACCCCCACGCATAAAAAAAGCCTGCATACTCGCTGGCGCCTACTGGGCTTTCTGCCCCCCAGGGGGCAGATCAGCGGCCACTGCCACCATCTGCCCTTCCGGGGGGGCAGAAAGACTGGAATTTCTCTAGGGGTGGGGTGGGGTATTGCCATGCCCATTTTGGGGAGCCCCTACCCCTACACTAATAAAACAAAAAAAAACATGGTTTCTAGTGGGCATTCTGCGTCCCCAGGGTGGGCCAGATTGAGGGCTACAGCTCCCATATGCCTCCTGGGGGGCAGAAAGACTGACATTTTTGTGGGGGGGAGAGTGGGGGCATTGGCGTGCCCATTTCGGGCAGCCCACACCCTAAAAACAATTGCACAAAAAAAATCCCTGGTGTTTAGTGGGCTTTCTGCCCCCCGAATGGGCAGATTAGGGGCCAATACCCCATCTGCCCCCCGGGGGGGCAGAAATACTGTAATAATTGGGGGGTGGGGTGGGGTGGGGTATGGGCCTGCCCATTTTGGGCAGCCCCCACCCCTATTTTTTTTTTTTACAATTCCCTGGTGTCTAGTGGGCTTTTTGCTCCCCCGGGGGGGCAGATTGTGGGCCGATGCCCCATCTGCCCCCCAGGGGGGGCAGAAAGGCTGTAATGGTGGTGGGTGGGGGCATTGGCATGCCCGTTGCGGGCAGCCCCCACCCTAAAAATAAAAATAAAGACTAATCCCTGGTGTTTAGTGGGCTTTCTGCCCCCCCCGGGGGGGCAGATTGGGGGCTAATGCCCCCATCTGTCCCCCAGGGGGGGCAAAAAGACTACATTTCCCAAAAATAAACAGAGGGTAGCAAAGGCCCTTGCCCAAGGGGCCGGTCCCCCCTCCCTGCTGTCTAGTGGGTGGATCCCTGCTTGGGGATCGCCCTCCTGTGGCGATCCCCAAGCAGGGATCCACGATACCTCTCCCGTCTTTCTACGTGCTCAGGGGGCTGAGATAGCCCCCTGAGCACGTACAAAGTGAAACCTGAAATGAGCCTCTTGGCTCATTTCAGTTTCACTTTCACTGTAATGACGTCGGCGCGACTTGCGCGCCGATCGTCATTACAGTGAAAGGGGGGGGCCTCGGGTGCTGCGGAAGCTCTTCCCCAGCTCCCGAGGCTGTTCTTGTAGAAAGGGAATCCCTCTGGTGCCCGCACCAGAGGGATTCCCTAGGGTATGCCTCATGACGAGCTGGACTCGTCATGGGCACAGCGCGCCTGTGCTCCATGACGAGTCCAGCTCGTCATGGGCATACAAGGGGTTAAAAGAAGTCGGAGTTGGGCTCTAATCTGTTTCCTGGCTAAGACCCAAATTACAGGTTTCTTCGTCCCTGTGTCTAGAGCCCGCCCTGCAAGGTTAGGGGCCCCCAGAAAACGAAGCCTCTTGAAAACATATATATATATATATATATATATATATATATATATATTACCTACTGGCAGTCGCCAGTAGGTAGTTATAGTTAGAACCTATTTTCCATAGGAAATCCACAACATTCTATTTGGAATAACGTTGGTGCCGATTGACGAATCTTCGCGAAATTTTCAAAACTTTTGGCCAGCTCCAGTCCGCTCCTATCCTGAAAATTTCACGGTGATTCGTCAAGCGGGGGCCGAGAAAAAAGGGGGGTCCCAAAACACATTTTCCCCATGCATTTTCACATAGGACCTGTTGACGCAGCTACAGCCCGAACTGCTGAACGGAATTACACCAAATTTGGCAAAGAGGTAGTCCTCAGCTCAGACTCGTGCCTTTTGCTTAAATGGTGTAAATCCGTTCAGTAGTTCCTGAGAAAATTAGAGTTAAAAAGGTAGATATATCTGGGCGGAGCCTAACCACACATCTCATCGTGAGATCTGATTGGCTGTCAGTACTTCATCCAAGAAGTGTTGGCAGCCATCTTGAGACCAATATACATGATAGCACCTCATTAAAAAGCATTGCAGTTAATAGAAGGTTTTAAGACTTTAGTTACATTATAAATCATTTGTTGATGGTACCATACTAATTTTAGGAATTGTGGTGTGTTCTAAGGTGATTTTACCATGTGAAAAAGCCTTCTGCTGTGATATCATGAATCATGTTTGAGAGAAAACTGTTTTCTCATGCTTTTCCCAAAGAGGTTTGGAAGGTGATCTATAAGCTAAACTGAGAGCATATTTTCTGTAAATTCACATTATCTTTCTCAGTCATGTGAGAATGAAGTCTGACATTCTCAGTAAAACATGTACATCCAACAATGGCAGAGACTGTCAGCTGATTCCTTTGTGTTCTACTGCAGCTTCCCAGAGTGTTCTAAAGAACAACTAGAGCGCTAACAGTCCTACTTATGACAAACGTATTGCACACCTGAAGCCATCTTGATTGGAATAAAGTGGTAACTCTTAAAACATTTAATTTAAAAAGGAACAAAATGAGGGGGTTCATTTTGCCATAGAAAGCATGAATAGTGCTGCAGAAAGAAAAACTAGGGCACATTTTGACTTCTCAAATCCTCTTCTATTTCATAAAAAAATTCTGACATGCAGACTGAAGCATGCACTTTCAATACCAGCAGCAGACTTCCCTGGTGATCAGTAGCTTTACTACAGTGATCTTATAAGCAACTAGAGTGCTAACATTCTGAATTTATGGCAAATGTGTGACACATCTGAATGCCTTCTTGATGGAATCAAAGTAAAAAACTGAAAGTATTTCCTACTGAGGAGACTGTAGTAAATGAGGAAATTAGGAAACTTCATAACAAATAAGTCTCCCAAAATGGCCACCAGAGACAAAAGAGCCCAAATGTAGCACAAATAATACCCAGATGTAGCCCAATGACAGAATGTCCCAGAGTGTTCTAACGAACAACTAGAGCGCTAACAGTCTTACTCATGACAAAAGTATGGCACACCTGAAGCCATCTTGATTGGAATAAAGTGGTAACACTTAAAACATTTAATTTACAAAGGAACAAAATGAGGGGGTTCATTTTGCCATAGAAATTATGATTAGTGCTGCAGAAAGAAAAACTAGGGCACATTTTGACTTCTCAAATCCTCTTCTATTTCATAAAAAAATTCTGACATGCAGACTGAAGCATGCACTTTGAATACCAGCAGCAGACTTCCCTGGTGAGCAGTAGCTTTACTACAGTGATCTAATGAGCAACTAGAGTGCTAACATTCAGAATTGATGGCAAATGTGTGACACATCTGAATGCCTTCTTGATGGAACCAAACTAAAAAACTGAAAGTATTTCCTACTGAGGAGACTGCAGTAAATGAGGAAATTAGGAAACTTCATAACAAATAAATCTCCCAAGATGGCCAGCAGAGACAAAAGAGCCCAAATGTAGCCCAAATATCACCCAGATGTAGCCCAAGTATAGCCCAATGACAGAATGTCCCAGAGTGTTCTTACTGTCTTCCTTATGACAAAAAGTATGGCACCCCTGAAGCCATCTTGATTGGAATAAAGTGGTAACACTTAAAACATTTAATTTAAAATGGAGCACAATGAGGGGGTTCATTTTGCCATAGAAATTATTATTAGTGCTCAAGAAAGAAAAATTAGGGCACATTTTGAGTGACTTCTCAAATCCTCTTCTATTTCATTAAAAAATTCTGATATGCAGACTTTAACGTGCACTTTTAATACCAGCAGCAGGCTTCCGTGGTGAGCAGTAGCTTTACTACAGTGATCTATTGAGCAACTAGAGTGCTGACATTCAGAATTTATGGCAAATGTGTGACATATCTGAATACCTTCTTGATGGAATCAAAGTAAAAAACTGAAAGCATTTCCTACTGAGCAGACTGCAGTAAATGAGGAAATTAGGAAACTTCATAACAAATAAATCTCCCAATGGCCACCAGAGACAAAAGAGCCCAAATGCAGCACAAATATCACCCAGATGTAGCCCACATGTAGCCCAATGACAGAAGTGTGCAAAACACTTATTTTTTGTGTATTTGCAGTTTTATATAGTGCAGACTTGTCAGGTATTCAAAGATCAATACCCCAGTTTTTATTCAAAATCTCCCTCTTACCAAGTTCAAAATGTTCGCAAGTATGGTACATTGGATCATGGTAGGCAGGAGGAATTGGGGTAGGGACATGGACTCGGATAACAGAGGACAGGAGGAACATGGAGATGTGCACCAAACTGACCCTACAGGGCAGGCATCAGGGTTTGCAGCAGCACAATACACCACACAGGGCATGCGGGACGGGAGTGCAGCAGAACAATCCATAGAAAGCAATAGGGAGGGGACAGGACCATGCACATGGACAACAGAGAACAGAGGGGAAAGAGGCAATGGTAGCTAGCTGACCATAATGGACAGACAGGAGAGAAATCTGCAGCATAACAGACCATAAAGGGCAGGAGGGACGGATCAGGGGCATTGCAATGGAACAGACAAGCCAGGAAGGACGGAATAGGGGTCTGCACATGGAAATAGAGGGCTGGGGGCAAGGGGGCAGGGCAGGAGCAGCAAGATGACCATGGAGGTCAGGCAGGATGGGCACTAGAAACAAGACACACCATGGGGAGCAACAGTGAGACTATGATGGCATACACACAGACCATGGAGGGAAGGTGGGAGGGGGTCAGGGGCAGCTAGCTGACCACACCACACAGGGAAGGTGGGAGGGGCCATGGCAGCACAGAAGACCATGCATGGCAAGCGGGAGGGTTAGTGGCAGCACAATGGCTATGATGGGAAAGAAGGAGGGTGCAGGGGCATGCACAAAGGACCATGGAGGATAGAAGGGAGGGTCAGGACATGGGCACAGAAAAGAGAGTTCAGGGGAAGCGGCCTCACTACAGACCGCGCGGGGCAGGCAGGAGGAGCAGTTGCAGCACAACAGACCAGGGAGGGCAGAAGGGTGTGGCAGTAAAATGGACCATGGAGGACAGGAGGAAGGGTATAGGGGCATGGCATGTGGACAGGCAGGGTGGAGGTGGCAGGGACAGGTTACAGTCATCTGACAATGCTAGGCAGGTGGGAGGGGAGTGGCAGCTCAACAGAACACTCAGAGTAGATAGGAGTGGCAGGTCCATGGAACATGGTTGGCAAAAAGGATGGAGCAGGGGCATGCACAAAGACATCGGAGGGCAGGGGGAAGGAGAATAGGGGCAGCAAGCTAAGCACAGAGGCTAAGCAGGAGGTCAATGATGGGCCATAGAATTGGGCAATGGAGGGCAGGAGGAGTGGACTAGTACATCATGCTAAATGGAGGGCAGTGGCAGCACATCAGACCATGCATGGCAGGAGGGAGGAGGCTAGTCCATGGATTCAGACAACAGAGGATAGGGAGGAGGTAGATGGGGCAGCAAGCTAACTGTTCAGAGCAGGTGGGTATTAGGAACTTTATTGTTTTTAAAATGTGTGTCTGTGCGAACTACTTAAAATATGAATAAGTATGCAGCATAATCTCACTTTTATTCAGGAAGAAGAGGACGTTTGTGACTGTGACTCCGGGCTCACTTGGCAGAAACACCCTCTGACCCTCCAACCCCCCATCGCAAAATGTAATGCCTGTGAAAAGGGTAGGTGGACGCAGTGTTATATAGAACATAGTCCTGAGAGCACGATTGAAAATGAAAACTAGATATAGTATATGGTATAAACTATGCACCAAAAAGTGTGATATAAGATGAACCGGGGCGTGAAATATATTATGCAATACATTGTGCGCAATGACAGATTCATTGGAGAGCGCGAGATAGCACAGGCACCAGCGCGTGCAATGCGATATGCGCCTTGGAGTGTAATATGCACAGGGCAGTGTTGTGTAACCTAACTAGTCTCTAAAGTTGTAATATAAAATATGTGCTGGGGAGTGTAACGTTGTATATGCACTGTGACAAAGATATGGATCCCAGATTGTAATATGTATGGCATAGCGCTGTGCGTTATAACACAGGCATCGAGGAAGGCACGTTAGATGGGGCAATATAACCCGTGCGAAGGCAAGTGTGTCATGACATATTCACGGGGTGGTGTTACAGTGCACATGGGCTAGAGAGTGTAATAGCATACGCACTAGCTGGTGGAATACAACACAGAGGTGTGTGGCACTCGGCGGGCACTAGTGGGTGTAACACAGCATTGGGCTCAGCCAGGAGCACGCTGTGACTCTCAAGTGAGGTTTGTCTCCTTTCCAGAGAGTAAAATAAAAAGTATTACACATCCGGCGGTGGATGTGTGTTTTATTAACCGTGAGGGGGGTTTCTTGCATAGTTTGGTCGTATTTTTGTCGAATCCCCTTTGAATGGCTTGGTGTGCGTGTGTATTAAATATGCCTGTCAATAGCTACCCATGTTTGCATAAATAAACTAGAAGGGTGTCTACTTGGAGAGTACCCACCGGCAGGGGCGCCAGGATTAGGCACGGTAGGGTGTCAGACACGTCAGAGCTTCAGTAGCGGTGTACATACATTCCATGTGGATTCATTGTATGCATAGTCGCCTTTTAATGAATATCACGCAAATCGTCATGGTGATAGGTACATACGGTTTGTCCAGCGTGTCCTAGGTGTTTCTATAAATATATATTTTTTACAAATAATAAAAAACAAAGGCCGGCCCCGGGGGATGGAGTCCCCGGGGCCATAAGTGGCCTGAGGAGGGGGGCAACGCAGCCCCTCTCCTAAAGAATTTTAAAAAAAAAAGCCCATGACCCGGGGGTTGGGGTCCCCGGTGTCGATTAAGGCCTTGGGAGGCTCAAATTTATTTTCTTCAACAAAACAAATTAGGTTGCAGGCCCGGGGGGATGGGGTCCCCAGGGCCAATACATTAGAAAAAGAAGGGGGGGCCACACAGCGCTCCTTCTTAAAAAAATAAAATAAAGAAAAGACCGGCATCGCGCCGGAGGCCACGCCCCCTCCTTGCAGTACTCTGCAAACGCGCCCCCTGGCCAGTTGTAAGTTGGGGAATTAATTCCCCTTCAATACTGAGGGTCCCTGAGGGCCAAGTAGCCCAACAGGTATTTCCAGTATGCGCCAGGGAGCTGCGTTGCAGACAGGTGTTCTGAGGCCACGCCCCTTTTTACACCTCTATGCAACGCAGCTCTGTGGCGCTTACTGGAGGTACCTAGTGGGCTAGTTTGACCCTAGAGACCATTAGGATTCAAGGGGACTTAATCTCTCAACTTAGAACGGCCACAGGTCGTGTTTACACAGTGGTGAAGGGAGGGGACGGGGCCTGAGGTGATGTGTGAAATCACGCCCTGTGGCGCTTTTTAAGTTGGGGAAATAATTCCCCTTCAATCCTGAGGGACCCTGGGAGCCAACTAGCCCACCAGGTGCTTCCAGTAAGCGCCACTGCGCTGCGTTGCAGAGAGGTGGTCTAGGCCGTGCCCCTTTTTACATCTCTCTGCAATGCAGCTCTGTGGCAGTTACTGGAGGTACCTAGTGGTCTAGTTGGACCCTAGGGACCCTCAGGATTCAAGGGGACTTAATCTCCCAACTTAAAACGGCCACAGGGCGTGTTTACACAGTGGGGAAGGGAGGGGACGGGGCCTGAGGTGACGTGTGCAAACACACCCTGTGGCGCGTTTTAAGAGGTAGTTTTAATCCCCTGCCCTATTATATACTAGGGGCTTACAGAGGAGGTCATGCTAATCACATGGGGACCTCAACGCATAGTGTTCCCAAGTGTATGTAGGTGTTTTCACTGTAGTCTGAGTGTCTTTTAACATAGCACTGGCTCTAGGACTGGTTAATCAGACTCAGTTACCACCAGTATCCGTCTGAAAAAGTTGAGGGTACAGGATGATTTTGCAACAAGGCTTCTCTCTGCTCTTCTGTTTGTTCTTTCTGCACGTTATCCTTCTTCCTGCACTTTTCTTCGTCTTTGAGGACTTCTGTTGCTTCTTTCTGCATTTCTTTTTTTTCTTTCTGTGAGTTTTTTCTTCTTTCTTCACATGTCCTATCTCTGTAGGCATAGTTAGAAAATAGCATTTAAAAAACCTTTGAAATTCACTGAAAAAACCATAGGTTTCAGGCACGTTATAATTAGGAATTGGCATTTAAAAAACCTTAGAAATTCACTGAAAAAACCATAGGTTTCAGGGGTGTTATAGTTAGCTGGACTTTTCACTTGTACAAAACCATTGAAATTCCACCTTTATAGTTAGTTCAGCTAACTATAACTCGCGCGCCCACAATGCACTGTTGATGACGTCACATATTACATCACTCATGACATGGTCAGTGACATCACTCATGACATCTCAAATGACATCATCCTTGTGATAGAGGGGCAGACCTCCTCTTTCCCCCTAATATAACCTTTGATACACACATTCAAAAATAGAAACTAAAATTTTCAAAACAATGGACATACCAATACCAGTTACAACAACCTATTCAGTAATTCTAAGATCCACATACACATCCACTCATTCACCAACAGTCCTATACAGTCACTCATACATGTTCTCACTCATCATATGTACTCATACATTCTGTTACACAACGCCACTCATCCATAGAGTTACTTACACACATAGTCACTCATGCTAATAAAGAATCAAACATCCGTTTACTTGCATATACAGTTATACACACACCACCACACTTACTTCTACAGAAACTTACACATACTTAGTCTTTTAAACAATCACTTATAGAAACACATACTTCTTCATACAGGAACTCTTTCAAACTCTCACTCTCACATATACTCACTTATATACACCAATAGTCACATATACTAGTTTAAAACATATGTAGTTACTCCTAAAGACACTATTGAGACAGTGATTCACTCACTAACACACCCAGGCACACACTCATCCACCCATACAGTCCCGCACACATGCTGTCTTCAACACATACAAACAGTGAGTCACTCATTCATGCACCTATGCACTACGTAATACCCCCCACCGAACCATATAGACACTCAGACACTCATACTGATACTCAAAAAACCACCTAATAACCTATATAGAGACTCATGTAGCTACTCACCAACCCATGCAGCCACTTATACACAAAGTGAGAGACTGATACAGATATTTACATATTTAAACATTACTCACTAAGCCATGTATTCACTAAGATACACTTAATCAGTCAGTTATACAATCAATTTTTCAAAAACAAATCATCCATTTAGACACTTATATACCCATTTATTCTTCCATCGACCTTGAGATATACATATATAAAACATATGTAATTTTCAGAAAAACACACATTCACTGGATGATGTCATCAATGATGTCACTGACCATGTCATGAGTGATGTAATATGTGACGTCATCAGCAGTGCATTTTGGGCGCGCGAGTTATAGTTAGCTGAACTAACTATAACGGTGGAATTTCAATGGTTTTGTACGAGTGAAAAGTCCAGCTAACTATAACGCCCCTGAAACCTATGGTTTTTTCAGTGAATTTCTAAGGTTTTTTAAATGCCAATTCCTAACTATAACGTGCCTGAAAGCTATGGTTTTTTTCAGTGAATATTTATATATATAATAGATATATATATATATTACTGGAAAAACCTCAGGTTTCAGGGACGTTATAGTTAGTTGGACATTTCACTCATACAAAACCAGAGAAATGCGGCCGTTATATTTAGTTCAGCTAACTATAACTCACGCCCCTGCATGCACTGCTGATGACGTCACATATTACATCATTCATGACATGGTCAGTGACATCACTGATGGCATCACTGATGACATGGCGCACTGCTGCTTGGGGGATGAAGTTCATTGTGTCCTGAGGTCCTCAGGACACAAGAGGACCTCATCGCCCCACCAGCCGTGCACCAAGAGGCGCGTTTTCAGAGTGGTGTGAAAAGGGGTGTGGCCTCAGACCACCTCTCTGCAACGCAGCTCTATGGCACATCCTGGAGGTACTTGATGGGCAAGTTGGCCCCCAGGGACCCTCAGTCCTCAGTATTCAAGGGGAATTAATTCCCCAACTACCAACGCGCCAGGGGGCGTGTTTGCAGAGTGGTGGAGAAAGGGTCGTGGCCTCTGGCTAGATGCCGGGATTTTTTAGAAGGTGTCCTGTGTGGCCCCACCTTCTTTTACATTCCACAGGCCAGTTTCGGCACCCGGGGACCCCCTCCCCCGTGACATGGCCATAAATAAATAAATCTTGAATTATTTGCAGGGGAGGCGTGTGGCCCCCCTCCTCAGGCCAATTATGGCCCCGGGGACCCCATACCCCGGGGCCGGCCTTTCCGTTTCTTTTTTTTCCTCCCGGGGCTACTTCTGACCCGGGGACCCCATCCCCCGGGGCTGGCCCTTTGTGTCGGGGACTGTGGGGGGAGCCCCAATGCCCCCACAGTCCCGCCGGCTCCCCGCCTCCTGCTAGAGCCGGAATTGTTTTTGAGCAAGGGAGCTGCTAACATGCAACTCCCCTTGCTCAAAAGCAATCCTGCTTTGCTTCATTGAAGCGAGGGCAGGTTTTCCTGCTCTCACTTCAATGAAGCAAAGCAGGGTTTGCTATGGCAGGGCAGGAGCCGTGCGCCCGCCCTGCCATAGCAAACTGCAATGTCCCGGGGGTGGGCACCCTGGGGCATTGCAGGAGCCAGCCCTGGGGGGTGGCCGTCCCCAGGGCCATCACTGGCTCCAGGGGAGGGATACATGGCCCCCCTACCTTCATTTCTAAAGCCCCGGGGAGGTGGTGGTCTCTGGGGTCTGTAATAGACCCCTGAATTTGAATTTTTAGTGCCCTGGGGAGGTGGTGGTCCCCGGGACGTGTGGGGAGGCTCAAGCCCCCCACACATGTATTTAATTAAAACAGAGTCCCAGGAAGGTGGCAGTCCCCGGGGCTGCTGGGGCCCTTGAGGGCCCCCGCTATATAATTTGGGATTGCCCGCGGGACCCGACCCACCCAGGGGCTTAACAATAATGAAGTGCAGGATTCGTGCACCCAGTGAATTCTGCCGAATAAAAAAAAAAGGGGGGGGTTTGCCCTGAGGGACCTCCTCAGCAGTCCTAGGGGGTCAGGGTGTGTCTACCCTGCCCCCTTTTCTTGTTTTTTAATGTTTTTTTTCACTTTTTTTTGTTACTCGGTTACTGAGTCACAAGATGGCTGCCAACACTTCCTGGTTTGGAGTATTGGCAGCCAATCAGAAGTCAGCTCGTGCTCGGGAGGAGTCACGACTCCTCCTTGGTGCCCAGATATTGAAACTTTTCTTTTTCTAACTTCTTTGGAACTACTGAAAAGATTTACACCATTTAAAAAAAGGGCTCTTTCTGAGCCAAGACCTACCTTTTAGGTACATTTGGTGTAATTCCATTCAGCAATCCGGGCTGTAGCTTTGTCTAATGTTCCTATGGAAATTAACTTGGGGAAAACACATTTTGGGACCCCCCTTTTTCCTCGGCCCCCACTTGACGAATCACCCCAAAATTTTCAGAAAGGAGCTGACCAGAGCGCCCCATTAGTTTTAAAAATTTCACAAAGATTCGTCAACCGGTGCCAAAGATATTGGCAAAAGAAAAAACACTTTTTGAATAGAAACAAAGTCCTAACGATAACTACCTACTGCCACCAGCAGGTAATATGTATATTTATATATATATATATTATCAAACAAATCGCTCCTTCCAACTGCTGGGGCCCCGTGGGAGGTGGCGCTTACGCCGGCGGAGCACGCAGGTAATAAATCCTTAAGCAAAGTTTTCCAGTACCCTGCGATCTCAGCAATACAAAATCCACCAGGAATGCAAAGTCCAAGGGTGTTTAATCACTTACAACGTGTTTCGGCTTACACGGAAGCCTTGTTCACGTAAATGAATGTGTTAAAGAACGCAATTAATAAAGCATCAGGCAAATATCAAACACAAGCAAAGGACTAGGATGAGTTCGTCGCTCGTCAAAATACATGGCAGACATTCAAATCGTTCATGTGTTCGTATAACTCATATTGTTTGCCACTAACTCATGCTAGTCCTTTGTTTGTGTTTGATGTTTGCCTGATGCTTTATTAATTGCGTTCTTTAACACATTCATTTACATGAACAAGGCTTCCGTGTAAGCCGAAACATGTTGTAAGTGAATAAACACCCTTGGACTTTGCATTCCTGGTTGAGTTTGTATTGCTGAGAGCGCATGGTACTGTAAAACTTTGCTTAATATATATATATATATATATATATATATATATATATATATATATACTTGTGACTCTAAAACTAGTGAATGATCAGGTAGATACGGTTATGAAACGTATCTCCCTGCAAGCGCTGCACCAACCGTTAATGCAATACAAGTATGCGTTTGTAATGTTCATTGATGCTGATATAATTTAATTGCCACTGATCATGTTGCTTATGATAATTCTATTTCCATATGGCTTATATTAAATGATATTTTTTTCTTTTCACTCCATTGGCCACTTGGCCCGTACTGCATTTGTGATTCTAGCACTAGCGAGAAGTCAGGTAGATATGGATGTGACACGTATCTTACTGTGAATGCTGCAGTCGCTGATAATACAATACGAATATGCGGTTGCAATGTTGGTTGATCCCGATGTATTTACTTGCCACTGATCATATTACGAATGGTAAACGTAATTTCCATGTTTACTTTTTGAGAACACAGACCGGAAGTCTTGTTTCCCGAAACTATGCATATAGGAAGTAATGTATGATAGTCTGTTTTCTATATCCACACGGGAACCAGGCCAGATTGGTCTGTCCTTAATGTTGTGTAAATACACTTTAAATGGTGAAATTGCTTTTTGTAATGTTGGCTTGTGAAGAAGACCGTTTGGTTGAAACGCGCCGCCAATCACATGCTTTCAAAACACAAAATCTCTTGCCTTTTTCTTCAGTTCTCTTGCCTCTTTCTGCACATCTTTTGCTTCTTTCTGCACTTTTCTAGCCTTTTTCTGTAACCCTCTTGCCTCTTTACATGTATGCATGAACTGGACGTAGCCCAGGATTCTCAGAAGTTGTGTTTGGGCTCTGAGTAGCCCCAGCCTTGGGCACCTACTGCACCGAAGATCTCTGGCTTCCACTCAACGAGTGACCCGTGGACCAGTTTCCAGTGCGACTGCTCAAGGCTCCTTCGCGATCGCTAGCCCGTTGGCTAGTGCGTCCCCACAAAGGCAACTCCTTTTCTGATTGGGCATTCCTGGTTGCTCCAGACGTGCCCTGACTTACCCTCACTGGGTGAGTCCCCAGGCCTTGCCGGTCTGCACCGACGTCTTTCTTCTATTTCCACTTGACTTATCGTTGCTAAGGCTTGTTGGGTCCATTCTGGTCGCCAACACCGCAGCACTCGACAGACTTTGTGGTACAGCTTGAATCCTGCTCCTGGTTGTCATCGATGCCTCCTGGACCCCGTGGCTGAAGAGTTAAGACACCCTTCAACTCACCTGAAGCATCCGACATCTGTGGGCATTGGACTATCGTGCCCCTGGTCACTGGTAAGTGACCCAGTCTCTGTCCCCTCTGCGTTCAGGTTCCTTCCATCCTTGATCGAGGCTTGGATCTCTTCGGACACTTCTCCTCTTCACTGCAGCAGCACTTCTTTGCCAGCTTCCATTGAAAACGACGCCGCAACCGGACCCGACACCAAAAGACACCTATGCACCCGGCTTCCCTGGGTGAGGTAATACGAGTACTCTGGTGCTCCCGTGGGTGTTGGCCCTAGACACCTCTAAGTCCAAATAGTTTGCTTGTAGTCGTCCTCTAAGTGTCCTTAACTTGTAATTTTCCAACCGCGACTTTCCTCATAGAAGTTAACGGCGATTCGTGCCTGTGTTCTAACACTGCACGCGTCCCCCGTGGGTCCCCTACGTCACTACCTTGGGTGGTTCCTTGGGGCCCAACCACTTCTAAAGGCTCTAGGCCTTGTGTCTAGTTCAGTCGTGATTCTTATACCACTTTATTGGTATATGGTTTGGTACGCCCCTAGGGCCCAAACGTGTATTTGTGCTTTTACTGTTTAATACTGACTTGCAACTTAAGTACTTCGAACTCCAGCCTCATAAAGAGACTTAAGGGGTGTGTTTTATCTTAAATACATATATTTTGAATATATACCTGGTGTGGTTGTCCTTTCATTTGGTCATTCAAGATATTATAGACTGGTAAAACAAGCAGCTTTACATTCCTTCAAGACTTAGCCTGAAGGCTGCTCTCCATGGCTACCACTAGGATCGCTTTCAATAAAGGTTGTTTTTAACCTATCACCATAAGGGGTTGTTTGAACTGGCACAGGGTGCCCACTTTAATTAGTGGACAGCATATACCAGGCCAACTTCTCACAAGCAGTGAAGAAAGAACCAACAGGGAAGAAGGGTGCAGAGCTGAAGCAAGAGAGACGCAGAAAGAAGCAAGAGCAGTGCAGAAAGAACCAATAGGGGTGCAAGAGGGTTACAGAAAAAGGCTAGAAAAGTGCTGAAAGAAGCAAAAGATGTGCAGAAAGAGGAAAGAGAACTGAAGAAAAAGGCAAGAGAGGTGCAGAAAGAGTCAGGAGAGGTGCACAAAGAGGCAAAAGGGGTACAGAAAGAGGCAATAGGGGTGTAGAAAGAAGCAAGAGAAGTGCAGAAAGAAGCAACAGAGGTGATTTAAGAGGCAAGAGGAGTACAGAAAGAGGCAAGAGTAGTGCAGAAAGAAGAGGTGCCAAAAGAGACAAGAGAGATGCACAAACAAGAAAGAAAGGTACATAAATAGGGAACAGGGGTGCAGAAAGAGGTAAGCGGGATACAGACATTTGCACCAGAGCAGTGCAGAAAGAAGCAAGAGAAGTGCAGAAAGAAGCCAGAGAGGGAGAAAAATAGGGAAGTAGCAAGAGAGGTACAGAACGAGGTAGGAGGGGTGCAGAAGGAAGAGAAGTGCTGAAAGAAGCAAGAGAAATGCTGAAAGAAGCAACAGAGGTGTAGAACGAAGCAAGAGAAGTGCAGAAAGAGGCAAGTGAGGTGCAGAAAAAAGCAAGAGCAGTGCAGAAAGAACCAACAGATGTACAAAGAGAGGCAAGAGGGGTGTAGAAAAAAGTAGGAGAGATGCACAAATAGGCAGAAAGAGGCAGGAGGGATGCAGAAAAAGGAGGAGAAGTGCAGAAAAAAGCAACAGAGGTGTGGAAAGAAGCAACAGAAGTTCAGAAAGGGGCAAGTGTGGTGCAGAAAGAGGCAAGAGAGGTGCAGAAAATGGTAAGAGAACAGTAGGAAGAGGCAAGAGGGATGCAAAAAAAGGAAGAAAGATGCAGAGCTGAAGCAAGAGAGTTGCAGAAAGAAGCAAGAGCAGTGAAGAAAGAACCAACAGAGGTGCAGAAAGAGGCAAGAGGGGTACTGAAAAAGGCAAGAAAAGTACTGAAAGAAGCAAAAGAGGTGCAGAAAGAGGCAAGAGAACTGCAGAAAAAGGTAAGAGAGGTGCACAAAGAGTCAGGAGAGGTGCACAAAGAGGCAAAAGGGGTACAACAAGAGGCAATAGGGGTGTAGAAAGAAGCCAGAGAAGTGCAGAAAGAAGCAAACGAGGTGCTTAAAGAGGCAAGAAGGGTACAGAAAGAGGCAAGAGTAGTGCAGAAAGAAGCAATAGAGGTGCCAAAAGAGACAAGAGAGGCGCACAAACAGGCAAGAAAGGTACATAAATAGGAATTTGCACCAGAGGTAAAAAAAAAGCAAGAGGGGTGCAGAAAAAGGTAGGAGAGGAGTGCCAAGTGGCAAGAGAGGTACAGAAAGAGGTTGGAGGGGTACAGAAGGAAGAGAAGTGCTGAACGAAGCACTAGAAATGCTGAAAGAAGCAACAGAGGTGTAGAAAGAAGCAAGAGAAGTGCAGAAAGAGGCAAGTGAGGTGCAGAAAGAAGCAAGAGCAGTGCAGAAAGAAGCAAGAGAAGTGCAGAAAGAAGCAAGGGAGGTGCAGAAAGAGGCAACATAGGTGCCAAAAGGGTCAAGGAAAGTGCAGAAAGTAGACGAGATTTGCATAAAGAGGCATGAGAAGTCCAGAAAAAGAATAAATGTGCAGAAAGAGGCAATAGAAATGCAGAAAGAGGCAAGAGAGGCGTAGAAGAAAATATAAGTGGCTTGCACACCATTACCACCAATTTAACACATACTTTTAGCAATAAGTTCTAGGTTTGCAAAGGGCCTTCCACCACCCAGTAACACTTGTTGCTGCATTTTTGGTAATGTTTGAGCTCAAAACAAGGCTTTTTTTCTTCAAATCTGCAGATTAGGGAGCAGATCATGTATTATTTGGCTAATGAGGAAAATGTATAACTGTGCGAAAGTTGGTGGAGCCAAACAGTCGCATAATTCCTAGTGGCCCTGCTTATACCTCTAACTAGGTCCACAAGTTCTCCTCGGTGATTCCTTATTATTTTGTCTCATTGAGTTCATAGTTAAGTTTCTGTGGAAACGAGGAAGACTAAGCCTAAGGTTACCACTCCACAACAAAGACTACCATACCACACAATTGCTCTCCATAACACATAATCCCACTCTACATAATCCCTACACACTAAATACCACATACTTTATACCCACATAACTTCACTGCACAATTTACCACATAATTCCACTACACACAACGTACATCCACTCCACTCCAAAAAACATTAGTAAAAATCTTTTACATTTACGCCAATAGCTTGAACTCTTGCAAATGTGAAACCTATTGTATTGCAAACACTTCTTTAACTAGTAGACGCATTTGCAGAGTGGTGGAGAAAGGGGGGAGTAGCCTCCAAAGACTTCATAGCAATCCCACTGTGTGGGACTTACTGGAGGTAACAGGAGGGGTAGTTGGCCCCTAAGGATAACCTTGGGGCCAACTACCCCTACTATCACCTCCAGTAAGTCCCACACAGCAAGATTGCTAAATTCTCATAGCAGGCCCTTTGCCTACCACTCTGCAAACAGGCTCCCTGGCACACTTTTGGATGGGGATTGAAGTCTCCTTCGCTGCTGGGGGTCCTTTACGGGCCAACTACCCTACCTCTTACCTCCAGTAAGCCCCACACAGTAGGATTGTTGAGAGATGGACACAGGCCATGCCCCCTTTCTTCACCACTCTGCAAACACACCTCCTGGTGCGTTCTAAGTTGGGGTATTAAGCCCCCTTCATTCCTGAGGGTCCCTGGGGGCCAACTGGCCCACCAGGTACCCGGAATGCTGAGAGTGGTCTGAGGCCACGCCCCCTTTTTACACCACTCTGCAAACGCAGCTCCTGGCGCACTGCTGCTTGGGGGATGAAGTCCACTTGTGTCCTGAGGTTCTGGTGTAAAAAGGGGCATGGCCTCGGACCACCTCTCTGCAATCCAGCTGTGTGGTGCTTACTGGAGGTACCTGGTGGGCTAGCTGGCCCCCAGGGACCCTCAGTATTCAAGGGAACTTAATTCCCCAACTTAGAATGGGCCAGGGGGCGTGTTTGCAGAGTGGTGCAGGGAGGGGGCAGGGCCTCCGGCAAGATGCCAGCTTTTTAAAAAATGTTTTTTTAGAAGGGTGCTGTGTGGCCCCCCTTCTTTTGGTATTTTTGGGGCCCTGGGGACCCATCCCCAGGGCCTGACCTCTTTTTAAAAAAAAAAACGGGAAGAGGGCCGCTCGGCCCCCTCCGGAGGCCAATTTCGGCCCCGGGGACCCCATCCCCTGGGGCATGGCCTCTTTTTTATTTATCAGGACAGGGGGCCCCCCTTTCCTAGTCCACTTCTGGCCCCGGGGACCCCATCCCCCAGGGCCGGCCCTCAAGTTGGGGACTGTGGGGGAGCCCTAATGCCCCCACGGTCAATGCCGGATCCCCGCCTCGAGCGGGAGCCAGCATTACTTTTGGGCAAGGGGAGCTGCTGACATGCAAAAACAATTCTGCTATGCTTTTAGGAAGCAAGAGCAGGTTTCCAAGTCTGTTGAGAGGTACAGTTTGATGATGTTGCATATTTCTAGATTTAATTGGCAATATGTAGTTCAAAAGAAAACCACTACATTTTACTCTTTCCGGTATGTAGTAGTTGTCTCCTTAAGTAGATAGTATGTCATGAGTCATGTATTTGTTTGGATTGTATTTATATAGTTGTATCTATAGTTACTGAATTAATGAGAGGTACCTGATAGATTACAGGAGTGCAAAGGTAGTGAATATGTGATTTTATAAGTGCATGAGAAGTGTTTTTTTGGTTCTATAATGTCTAATTTCGTAGTTAGTATGTAGGTAAATGTGCACAATCTATACGGTCCCATAACCCCCTGCAGACTACTGATTCACTCCTGCAAAAATCCAGGTATTAGCCATGCAGATCAGCAATCACAGTGTCACTCTCTGTCCACTCCTCCTATCATCCTGACTGAACTATGACTTTATCTAATCACTATGCAGAAACACAAGCACTTATAAACTCACCCTGCTGTCAACTACCAGCACTCTAACTATCCAGTCACTGTCCATGCACTTGTAGAATGCCTCAGGCATTAAGACACACAGTGCTATAGTCAAATGTGCCCAATCCATGCAGGCCCCTAACCCCCTGCAGGCTACTGATTCACTTCTGAAATAATCCAGATAGTACTCATGCAGTGCCCCAATTACACTGTCACTCTCTGTCCACTCTTGCAATCATCCCGACAGAACCATGTCCTTATCTAATCTCTGTGCTGAAACAAAAGCACTTAAAAACTCACCCTGCTGTCAACTACCAGCACTCTACCTACCCAGTCACTGTCCATGCACTTGTACAATGACTCAGGCATTAACACACACAGTGCTACAGTCAAATGTGCACAATCTATACAGGCCCTTAACCCCCTGTTGACTACTGATTCTGTCCTGCAAAAAGCCAGGGAGTAGTCATGCAGATCAGCAATAAGAGAGTCACTCTCTGTCTATTCCTCCTATCTTCCTGACAGAACCATGACTTTATCTAATCTGTTGTGACCACAAGAACTCCTCGGGATCTGGGCGATGCTCAAAGGGGTCCACCTCCTGACATCCCCAACTCTGTCTGAAATATATCCAGACTATTGAGGTGATCAAGCGAGGGATAGGGTTAGGGAAGGTGCAGCGTGGGAATAGGGAGACCTGAAGCAAAATAAACATAGAATTAATATTAGTAGGCAAGTCTAAATACACTCAGAATAGTCTCGCTGATCCACTTAGAACGAAATGTTTCCTAAATATCTGCAGGCATGGAAAACCTTCTAGGGAACCCCGTGCTCAATCTGCGCGGTCTGTTTCCAAAAAGGTAAATGAGGATCAAAGGGGGTTGAGCGAGGCGGCGTCTCCCATTCACCGCAGAACGGGAAACGGGCAGGAAAAGTTAGCGCTCGTCCGCGCTAGGACGTCTCGGGAAACCGTGGGCCTTGAAGGCTCCTCCTGTCGCAGCCGCAGGCAGGAGAAACGAATCTCACCCACAGGTAGCTCGCGTCTAGAGCGAGACCAAAGCAACGATGACACACTCCTTCCAGCAGGAGTAATGGTCACCGATGATCTCCGGGCAGAAAAGGTCCGTGCCTCGCACTGAGGGCGCGGAAGTAATTTCCCCAAAACAAACAATCCAGCGATATGCAGAGCAGTCGCTCTGCCACGGTACTTCCTAGTATAACCACGTATCACGTACAATGCTTCCAGCGTTGTAAGTGGTTAAATAAGCATTCTTCCTCCCAGAAGGACGGCCTTCTCGGCGTTGTAGTTCTGCCAACCTCAGGTAGGCGCACATCGTCTTCAAGGCCTGACATAATCAATATGCAGAAACACAAGCAGTTATAAACTCACCCTGCTGTCAACTACCAGCACTCTAACTATCCAGTCACTGTCCATGCACTTGTAGAATGCCTCAGGCATTAAGACACACAGTGCTATAGTCAAATGTGCCCAATCCATGCAGGCCCCTAACCCCAAGCAGACTACTGATTCATTCCTGTAATAATCTAGGTAGTACTCATGCAGTGCCCCAATCACACTGTCACTCTCTGTTCACTCTTGTAATCATTCTAACAGAACCATGTCCTTATCTAGTCTCTGTGCCGAGACACAAGCACTTATTAACTCACCCTGCTGTCAACTACCAGCACTCTACCTACCCAGTCACTGTCCATGCACTTGTAGAATGACTCAGGCATGAAGAGACACCGTGCTACAGTCAAATGTGCACAATTTATGCAGGCCCCTAACCCCCTATAGACTACTGATGCACTCCTGTAATAATCTAGGTAGTAATCATGCAGTGCCCCAATCACACTGTCACTCTCTGTCCACTTTTGCAATCATCCTAACAGAACCATGTCCTTATTAATCTCTGTGCTGAAACACAAGCACTTATAAACTCACCCTACTGTCAACTACCAGCACTCTAACTATGCAGTCTAGGTATCCTCCTGTCTATCCCATGCACTTCTCTAATCACTTATCCACCACTATCTACTTATCCTATTACTCTGCCAATACCAGCTCTATCTTCTTATCCTATCACTCCGCCAATACCTAAGCACTCATAAATTGACCATGTACTGTATTTGCAGCACTGTAATCATTCCAATTACTAGTAATGTACTTATGGAATGGTCTAGCCAGTAACACAAGTACACCTCCAATATTCTGTACAGTATGCATTCAGACCTCCAACCAGGTTCATACACTCGTGCACATTCCCACTTACCACCCATGCAGCCTAGCAATCCTCCTGTTACTCCCATGCACTTCCTCAATCACCCATCCAGCACTATCTTCTTATCCTATCATTCCACAAATACCTAAGCACTCATAAATTCACCATGCACTCTGCAGCACTGTAATCATTCCAATTACTAGTGATGTACTTATGGAGTGGCCTAGCTAGTAACACAGATACACCTACAATATTCAATGCACAATGCATGCAGACCTCTAAACAGATACATACTATTGGTACAATCCACTAAATATCTAAGTAGTACCCATGCAGCCTAGGAATCCTCCTGACAGTCCTATGCACTTCTCCAATCACCCATCCGGTATTATCTACTTATCCTATCAGTCCACCAATACCTAGCCTATTATAAATTCACCAGGCTCTCTGTTTACAGAACTGTTATCATAGTAGTTACTAGTCATGTACTTATGGAGTGGCCTAGTCAGTAACACAAGTACAACTACAATATTCTCTGTACAATGCATGCATACCTCTAACCAGATACATACTATTGGTACACTCTTCTAAATACTGAGGTACTACCCATGCTAGGATTCCTCCTGTCACTCCCATGCACTTCCTTAACCACCCATCCAGCACTATCTA
The DNA here is from genome assembly GCF_964204655.1 of Triturus cristatus. Classification (NCBI taxonomy): domain Eukaryota; kingdom Metazoa; phylum Chordata; class Amphibia; order Caudata; family Salamandridae; genus Triturus; species Triturus cristatus. The sequence goes on from NC_140584.1 coordinate 10,123,344, forward strand.
CGTATCCTATCACTCTGCCAATACCTAAGCACTTATAAATTGACCATGCTCTCTATTTACAGCACTGTGATAATTGCAATTACTAGTGATGTTCTTATGGAATGGCCTAGGCACTAACACAACTACACCTACAATATTCTATGCACAATCCCTACAAACATCTAAGCACGAACATACTATTGGTACACTCCACTAAATACTAAAGTAGTACTCATACAGCCTAGGATTCTTCCTGTCAGTCTCATGCACTTCCTCAATCACCCATCCAGCACTATGCTCTTATTGTATCACTCCGTCAATACCTAAGCACTTATGGGGCAGATTTACAAGTCCCGTGTGCCACCAGTACATCCCTTTTTGTGATGTAGTGGTGGCACTGGGGGCACCTCCATATTTTCAAGGATAGGAAAAGCCACTGTGCATGGCTTTTCCTCTCCTTGTAAATACATCCCCTTCACACACAGCACTTTGTGTTGAAGGTGCGTACCATGGGTGTTGCTGTGTATCTTCCCTCACAACACCCATGGAACAAGACACATCTCAAGATTTACGAGAAATCGTAAATCTAGTGATACGTGTGAATGCTGCACCACCGTAGAGGTGGCGTAGCAAGGCGCAACGAGGAGAAATTTTTTAATATCTCTTCTTTTTTTCCTCTTTCAATGCATGCTGCATTCCACAGCATGCATTGAAGGAGGAAAATGCCTTTTGTGATTGTTTTTGTACAGGAAGGTGTCCCTTCCTGCACAAAAACAATCTCCCCACAACGCAGGCATCCATTCGTTGCACCATGGTGCAAGGGTGCCTGCGCCAGCGCATGGCTACAGTTTGTGCGCCACTGCAGAGGGAAGCACAGAAATGCGACATATTCATGTAAATATGTCGCATCCCTGTGCTTCGGAACAGCCAAAGGGTTTGCAGTGTCACGCTGCAGCACTTCCTCATAGATCTGCCCCTAGAAATTCACCATACACTACTAATGCATTCTTTCAGTCAATCATGCTCTACACATATATTCAACCAAACTTTCAGACATTACCATGCAATTATAGTTCTTTTTTTTAACCAGATAAGATAGTTCTGACAAGAACTTTTTTTTTCTTTTTTGTTTTGTATTTTCTTTGTAGTTTTTGAACAATTTTATAGTTTTTTTGGTGTTTTTCTAACAACTAAACAAAAAATGGAACAAAGTAAACAGGTAGGTTTTGGAATTAAACATCATTCCAAAAATAAAAAAAAATGAGCATTTATGGTTGCACTGTGCTGCGCAAACAGCATCCACTGATTGTTCACTGTAGCAGATGATGGCTTTGCACTTAGTGCAGTGCTGCTGGAGAAATGTGAATTCGGAGCTGTTGATGTGGACGCTCCGGAGATGCTAGCAATGCCTGGTGGTGGATTTTTTAATGCATGTCTCATCTCTTCTCGTGCCAGATTCCGGGGGTGAATGGTACATAAATTCTTGTACATACTCGCAGTTCCACAGGAGTATTTCTTTTCACTGCCTCGCGGCAGGACCCTGTCACACAGCGAGCATGTGACTTTCGTTGCATTTACCTTTTTTTGTCCGTCACGAAAGGTAAATAATTTCCAGACCACTGACTCAGGCCTCTGCTTGGGTGGATCTTCTTCCAAGATATCTTCATCAGAAGAATGATGAGGAGGTTCTCAACCAGATGCCATTGTTCCAATGCAATATTTGAAAAACACCCAAAAAATTGCAAACCCAGCTCTTGATGGAGAAGAGATGTTTCTCATCAATTAGTCCAAACAGAATGACTAAAATGGGCGCGATCCTTCAACTGTTGCAATGGGAAATGTTATAAACCAATCAAATCCCTTTTTTTAACGTCACATGGGATTCGCGCACCCTGCGCTCACGATGAACGCACCCGACGCGACTTCGCTAAAATATATTAAACAATAATATAGGTTTATTACAAGTAAAAATATATGCTTTTTATGAATACCTTAGATAGACTCTTGCCCTAATATGTACATTAAAGACACATATATATTATTTTAGAATCTAAAAACTTTTATGGGATTAGTGCACCCAGCGTGCCCCAGCACGTATATGATGTCACGCGGGGCCCGCCACCGCGCAAACGTCGCATACCTTAATGCGCATGTGTCGCGAATACGCGGGAAAAGGAGTTGCGCATCAGTTGCATACCGATCACGCATACCACGTGATATTATACATATATGACGTAACTGGAAGCCACGCACCCATCGCAGACTGTACGCGGATCCTTCATGACTTTTCCAAAATGGAGGCTAGAATACGTGCAACAGCAGTGTTAGGTGCGTTTTGGGTGTGGGACTCCCCCCCCCAAAAATTGAAAAAAATAATATAATTTTAAAAAAGGGACATTATATAATTATGTTAAAATAAATTAAAAAAAGTGTTTTTAATATGGCATTGCACGCATAAAGAAGCACTTGGAGAAAAGCTTTCCAGAGCAGAAGACCTGTGCTTGTCCGGAGATGTAAACCCTTCCATCTAATCTCGGAGGTATGCGGTCCCCCTGACAAAGCCCAGAGATCTTCTATAACTATAATAAACTAGCTCTTAGCACGGGGAGGGTGGTAAGGCACTGTAGTCCTGTTTTCACTGTCATTATAATATGGTTTCCCCTTTAGTGCTTTATGGAATTGTAACAATGCTGATTATATTGTTCTTATGCATTTTGCTGCTAGTATTGGCTTGTGTACTGCATTATAGAGCATGTTAGTTAAAATAAACATTTTAAACCATACAGTGTCTCTGTTTACTCACGTTGTGGACAAGTATGAGTGTTTGAACGAAAGAGTGCCCTTGTTCCCGCGAGAGGGTCGGAGTGACATGTTCTAGGATGTCTAATTATTGGTCGCTTCGCTGTAGTATGGAGAACGAATGAGACAATATAGCTAGTCCGATTGGGGTTCTGGGCACCGAGGTGAGTTTTTTGGTACACACGAAGTTCTGGTTTCCTGCGCATAGTTCTATGTATGTACAGAATCCATGCAACAGTACCCCTTCCTTCCTTCCTTCTGCATGTCTCTTCCCTCTTTATGTACTTCTCTTCCCTCTTTCTGCACTACTCTTCCCTCTTACTGTACCCCTTTTGCCACCTCAGTTGCCTCTTTCTACACCTCTCCTGCCTCTTTCTGCACCTATCTTACCTCTTTCTGCACTTCTCTTCCTTTTTTTGCACCTTTCTTGTTTCTTTATGCAACTCTATTGTATGTTTCATCACTTGTATTGCTTCTTTCTGCACCTCTGTTGCTTTGTGCAGCACTTCTCTTGCCTCTTTCTGCACTTCTTTTGCTTGTTTCTGCAACTCTCTTGTTCTTACATCACATCTCTTGCTTCTTTCTGCACCTCTGTTGCTTCTTTCTGCACCCCTGTTAGCTCTTTCTATACCCCCATTTGCTCTTTCTGTACTTCTCTTGCCTCTTTCTGCACCTGTCTTGCCTTTTTCTGCGCATCTCTTGCCTCTTTCTGCACTTCTCATACCTTTTTCTGCACTTCTCTTGCTTCTTTCTGCACTTCTCTTGCCTTTTACTACATTTCTCTTACTTCTTTCTGGACTTCTCTTGCCTCTTTCTGCAACCATCTTGCCACTTTCTGCACTTCTGTTGCTTCTTTCTACACTCCTCTTGCTTCTTTCTGCACCCATGTTGCCTCTTTCTGTACTCGTCTTCCCTCTATCTGCACCTTTTTGGTATATGTTTATTGAGAAGTACATGTCAGTTTATAAACAATATATTAAAAAAAGGAGGATAAACAAATCAATTTATGGCCACACAATAAATTACTATGAAATGTTACCTTCTCAGATTTTTAAATATAAAAAAGATAATACAGATATCAAAAGATACGATAGTTGAGGTACTCATAAAACCTGGAAAGGAAGAAATAGGAAAGGTGGACTAGGGAGGAGATGATAAAGATAGTATACAATATGTAGTAAACCATGTATTATAGACAGTTGGAAGATAGTAGTGATAAGATCATACAAATATATTATTTCAAGTGAAGCTATTCCCACTAACTCAACAATTTCAAATAGGTGAACAGTAAGTCCTAATTCAAATAATAGTGTTACTGGCTAAAGCATCAACAGTCCTAATGATAACATCAACAGCATGAATATAAATAATGATGGTAATGAATTAATAAGGAAATGAAAAAATAAGTGATTCCCTTATTGTATTTCCTAATTAGAAGAAAAATCTGAAATATTACCAGAAATAGAACATTTATTAGCTAGAAAGGGGTTCCTAATTTGAATCAAAGTTCCAACATTGTCCGGCAATCTATAAATTAGTTTTTCATATGATGCTATTTTATACATTTCAATAAGCCATTCATCATGTGTAGGGCATTGTGGTGTTCTCCAATGTCTTAATATACACATTTTTCCTACAGTGAGTGCAATAGCTTGTATGGTTTGTTAGATTTGGGAGATCAGTAGCATCATGTAATAGAACTAATTTTTCCGTTAAAGGAATGGACACTTGTATAGCTCTGTGTAGAGAGGCAGTTATGGAAGACCAATATTCCTTCAAAATTGGGCATCGGAATAAAATGTGTAGTATATCGCAGTCCTCCTGTGGGCACCTCCAACAGGTGGATCGGTGTAGTAAACCTGCTGACTTGAGTTTTTGTGGTGACCAGTACCAGTTATGAAGAATTTTGAAAAGAGTAAATTTCATTCTGGCCTCTCTGATTCCCTTATCGTCTGCACCTCTCTTGTCTGTTTGTGCATCTCTGTTGTCTCTTTCTGTACCTTTTTGCCTCTTTCTGCACTGTTACTTTTTTCTGCACTTCTCTTTCCTCTTTTTGCATTTCTGTTATTTCTTTCAGCACTTCTCTTGCCTCTTTCTGCATCTCTGTTACTTCTTTCATCACTTCTTTTGCCTCTTTCTGTACCCCTGTTCCCTCTTTCTGCACCTCTCTTGCCTGTTTCTGCACCTCTCGCTTCTTTCTGCACCCCGTTCCCTCTTTTTGCACCTCTCTGGCCTGTTTCTGCAACTCTCTTGTCTCTTTCTGCAGTTCTCTTTCTTGTTTCTGCACGTCTCTTGCCTCTTTCTGTATTTCTCTTGCCTGTTTTTGTATTGAAATGGGAAGTGCAAGCTGTTAAGTTTAAAGGTCTGTATGTTCTTGTCACTGAGGTATATGTCTACTTGTACATGTATTGTCACATGTGTTATGGATCTGAAGATGGTAGCTTAAAAACGGGTAGCTTCTCTTATAGGTGGTCAAATTATGTTTGTTCTGCTCTGTCATTCGGTTGCACAGGTACGCATGTGTTATGTATATAGGTGTTATAAAGATCCTCAAATGTACTATTGAATATGCATGTGCCCTGTATTAGGCGCAGAAAGAAATACATGCACCTTCTTGTACACAAATTTACAGAGTATGCTGTTTGAAACACGAATATTCAAGTTTTTTGTATGTTTATTTTTATGTAACTTGTCATAAGGTAAAAGAAGAGACACATGCATGCATACCTTCACAAACTTGGTCAGACTTACAACAGTGGTATGGTTAGGATTGCTGTTTTACATTTCGTAGGCCTAAAATTCAGCACAGACGATGAATAGTGAACTTTAAAGAGAAAAGTGAGGTTTAAGACATCTTGGGAGAAGGATTAGTGATTAGCCTACTTTGTATGAGTCTGTGGAAAGGTACAGTCGAAGTAGGCCTCTTTCTGCCCCTCTGTTGTTTCTTTCTGCACTTCTTTTGCTTCTTTTTGCACCTTTCTTCCTCTTTCTGGACTTCTGTTGCCTCTTTCTGCACTTCTCTTGCTTCTTTATGCGCCTTTCTTCCTCTTTCTGCCCATGTCCTACCTATGCAGGCATATTTAGAAATTAGCATTTAAAAAACCTTAGAAATTCACTGAAAAAAACAGAGGTTTCAGGGACGTTATAGTTAGAAATTAGCATTTCAAAACCCTTTGAAATTCACTAAAAAAACGCAGGTTTCAGGAACTTTATAGTTAGTTGGACATTTCACTTTTTCAAAACCAGAGAAATTCAGCCATTATAGTTAGTTGAGCTAACTATATCTCGAGCCCCCGCAATGCTGATGACGTCACATATGACATCACTAATTACATGGTCAGTGACATCACTGATGTGTGTGTTTCTGAAAAGTTTAAGTATGTTCTATATATATATATATTCACTGAATAAACCATAGGTTTCAGGGGCATTATAGTTAGTTGGACATTTCGCTCGTACAAAACCAGTGAAATTTCCCCGTTATAGTTAATTCAGCTAACTATAACTCACACCCTCGCAATGCACTGCTGATGACATCACATATTACATCACTCATGACATGGTCAGTGACATCACTGATGACATCTCAAATGACATCCATGATGACATCACTGATGAAATCGTCCACTGACTGTGTGTTTCTGTAAAGTTTAAATATTTTTAATAAATATAGGGAAAGGCGTATTGAAGAATGAGTGGGTGTATAAGTGTCTGAATGGATGATTTAGTAGGGGTGCCACTGACTCTATAAGTGAGTGATTAAACTTATCTTAATGAATGCATGGGTTAGTGAGTAAACTGTGTGAATGTCTGTATCCGTCTGTCTGTTGGTGTGTAAGCGGCTGCATGGGTTTGTAAATAGCTACATGAGTGTCTATATGAGTTATTGATTGGTTGCCTGAGTATGTGTATGGGTGCCTGAGTGTTTGTGTGGTTGGGATGTGTGTGACTGTGCATAGATTTGTGATTTACTGGGTGCATAGTTTCAAGAGAGCATCTGTGATGGACTGTATGGGTGGGTGAGTGTGTGTATTGGTATGTTAGTGAGTGAATGTGTATCTCAGTAGCACATGTGTGAGTAACTACATATGTGAAAGGCAGTATATATGTGTGTTAGTGTATATAAATGGCTATACGTGAGAGTGTGTGATTATGAGAGTAGCTGTATGGATGAGTGTGTGCTTGTATCAGTGATTGTATAAGAGCATAAGAATGTGCTAGTATTTGTATGAGTAAGTGAGCTGGTGTGTGTATAACTGTATAGGTGAGTGAATGGGAGTGTGATTAATTATTTACATGACTGACTAGGTGTGTGAGTACCTCTATGGATGAGTGGCAGTGTGTGTGTCTATATAGGTGTATGAGTGTAAATGATAGTCCTGTACTGAGTGACCATAAGTATGAGTGACTGTATGGGTGAGTGACTGGATGTGTGTGTAGACCTAATAATCAGTGAGTGGATATGTAGTTATTGGTGTTGGAGTGTCTATGGTTTTGAGAATGGCAGTCTGTAATTTAGAGTGGGTGTATCAAAAGTTATATTTGAGCGTGAGAAGATGCATGAAATTATCACTGGATGATGTTATCAGTGATGTCATAAGTGATGTCACTGACGATGTGACGAAGTGATGTCATGAGTGATGTAATATGTGACGTCATCAGCAGTGCATTGTGGGGGGGTGAGTTATAGTTAGCTGAACTAACTATAACGGGGGAATTTCACTGGTTTTGTACGGGTGAAATGTCCAACTAACTATAACGCCCCTGAAACCTATGTTTTTTACAGTGAATTTCCAAGGTTTTTTAAATGCTAATTTCTAACTATAACGTGCCTGAACCCTATGGTTTTTTCAGTGAATTTCTAAGGTTTTTTCAATGCTAATTTCTAACTATAACGTGGCTGAAACCTGTTTTTTTCCCCACTGAATTTCAAAGGTTTTTGAAATGCTAATTTCTAACTATGCCTAGGAGAGGACATGTGCTGAAAGAGAAAGAAGTTAAAACTAACTCTAATATTTATATTAATATTTATTAAACAATATTATATACTTTTCTGAGATTTGCAATTCTTCTTTAAAACAATTAGTGCTATAATGTATAATAATATATTTTTTTATTTATTTTAACATAATTATATAATGTCCTTTTTTTAAAATTATATTATTTTTTTCAATTTTTGGGGGGGGAGTCCCACACCCAAAACGCACCTAACACTGCTGGTGCACGTATTCTAGCCTCCATTTTGGAAAAGTCATGAAGGATCCACGTACAGTCTGCGATGGGTGCGTGGCTTCCAGTTACGTCATATATGTATAATATCACGTGGTATGCGTGATCGGTATGCAACTGATGCGCAACTCCTTTTCCCGCGTATTCGCGACACATGCGCATTAAGGTATGCGACGTTTGTGCGGTGGCGGGCCCCGCGTGACATCATATACGTGCTGGGGCACGCTGGGTGCACTACTCCCATAAAAGTTTTTAGATTCTAAAATATTATATATATGTGTCTTTAATGTACATATTAGGGCAAGAGTTTATCTAAGGTATTCATATAAATAATATATTTTTACTTGTAATAAACCTATATTATTGTTTAATATATTTTAGCGAAGTCGCGTCGGGTGCGTTCATCGTGAGTGCAGGGTGCGCGAATCCCATGTGACGTTAAAAAAAGGGATTTGATTGGTTTATAACTTTTCCCATTGCAACAGTTGAAGGATCGCGCCCATTTTAGTCATTCTGTTTGGACCAATTGATGAGAAACATCTCTTCTCCATCAAGAGCTGGGTTTGCAATTTTTTGGGTGTTTTTCAAATATTGCATTGGAACAATGGCATCTGGTTGAGAACCTCCTCATCATTCTTCTGATGAAGATATCTTGGAAGAAGATCCACCCAAGCAGAGGCCTGAGTCAGTGGTCTGGAAATTATTTACCTTTCCTGACGGACAAAAAAAGGTAAATGCAACGAAAGTCACATGCTCGCTGTGTGACAGGGTCCTGCCGCGAGGCAGTGAAAAGAAATACTCCTGTGGAACTGCGAGTATGTACAAGAATTTATGTACCATTCACCCCCGGAATCTGGCACGAGAAGAGATGAGACGTGCATTAAAAAATCCACCACCAGGCATTGCTAGCACCTCCGGAGCGTCCACATCAACAGCTCCGAATTCACATTTCTCCAGCAGCACTTCACTAAGTGCAAAGCCATCATCTGCTACAGTGAACAATCAGTGGATGCTGTTTGCGCAGCACAGTGCAACCATAAATGCTCATTTTTTTTTTTTTTTGGAATGATGTTTAATTCCAAAACCTACCTGTTTACTTTGTTCCATTTTTTGTTTAGTTGTTAGGAAAACACCAAAAAAACTATAAAATTGTTCAAAAACTACAAAGAAAATACAAAACAAAAAAGAAAAAAAAAGTTCTTGTCAGAACTATCTTATCTGGTTAAAAAAAAAGAACTATAATTGCATGGTAATGTCTGAAAGTTTGGTTGAATATATGTGTAGAGCATGATTGACTGAAAGAATGCATTAGTAGTGTATGGTGAATTTCTAGGGGCAGATCTATGAGGAAGTGCTGCAGCGTGACACTGCAAACCCTTTGGCTGTTCCGAAGCACAGGGATGCGACATATTTACATGAATATGTCGCATTTCTGTGCTTCCCTCTGCAGTGGCGCACAAACTGTAGCCATGCGCTGGCGCAGGCACCCTTGCACCATGGTGCAAGGAATGGATGCCTGCGTTGTGGGGAGATTGTTTTTGTGCAGGAAGGGACACCTTCCTGTACAAAAACAATCACAAAAGACATTTTCCTCCTTCAATGCATGCTGTGGAATGCAGCATGCATTGAAAGAGGAAAAAATGAAGAGATATTAAAACATTTCTCCTCGTTGCGCCTTGCTACGCCACCTCTACGGTGGTGCAGCATTCACACGTATCACTAGATTTACGATTTCTCGTAAATCTTGAGATGTGTCTTGTTCCATGGGTGTTGTGAGGGAAGATACACAGCAACACCCATGGTACGCACCTTCAACACAAAGTGCTGTGTGTGAAGGGGATGTATTTACAAGGAGAGGAAAAGCCATGCACAGTGGCTTTTCCTATCCTTGAAAATATGGAGGTGCCCCCAGTGCCACAACTACATCACAAAAAGGGATGTACTGGTGGCGCACGGTACTTGTAAATCTGCCCCATAAGTGCTTAGGTATTGACGGAGTGATACGATAAGAACATAGTGCTGGATGGGTGATTGAGGAAGTGCATGAGACTGACAGGAAGAATCCTAGGCTGTATGAGTACTACTTTAGTATTTAGTGGAGTGTACCAATAGTATGTTCGTGCTTAGATGTTTGTAGGGATTGTGCATAGAATATTGTAGGTGTAGTTGTGTTAGGGCCTAGGCCATTTCATAAGAACATCACTAGTAATTGCAATTATCACAGTGCTGTAAATAGAGAGCATGGTCAATTTATAAGTGCTTAGGTATTGGCAGAGTGATGGGATAAACATAGATGCTCTTGATTCTTGCCCAGACTTCTTGAACTCCATAGATCACTGTCCGATTGACTGACCGGGGGGGGGGGGGGGTGTAGTGAGGACATGGGATTACCTGCTGCTAATTTAGTATAAGTCAGTATATGCTAGGCCGCCATTTTGCTGCTTTTGCACACGTTACCACATGACTCTGTTCTCGTAAATACTCTACTAGGTATTTTCACCTGGGAACAGTCTGCCTTTCACACATCTACCTGTACACTGTGCTCTTCATCTGCACATCGTGTTCAAGGTCGATTCACTTTGGTCAGTCCCACGCCCATAGACACAACATACAACACAGCTGCACTACTGAAAACCAAGTGTTTTTAATATGGCATTGCACGCATAAAGAAGCACTTGGAGAAAAGCTTTCCAGAGCAGAAGAGCTGTGCTTGTCCGGAGATGTAAACCCTTCCATCTAATCTCGGAGGTATGCGGTCCCCCTGACAAAGCCCAGAGATCTTCTATAACTATAATAAACTAGCTCTTAGCACGGGGAGGGTGGTAAGGCACTGTAGTCCTGTTTTCACTGTCATTATAATATGGTTTCCCCTTTAGTGCTTTAGATTAGACGAAGAAATGTAATTTAAAAATTTGCTTCAGTGCCTCAAAAAAAATTTGTGTTGAAAATTAACACACATAAAAAAAATATGCGGCAAAGATGAGCGTCAGCCGAATCAATCCATAAGTGTGTATGAGCAGCAAGTTGCAACAGCTTCCAAGAGGAAGTCATTGTTATCGTCAGCAAAAAGAGACTCCATCCAATTAAGTGAACAGAATGAACATACGTGTTCCTCGACAATGGGTGCCATGGGTGCTACCAGCAACATCACGGGGCAACTTGTGTGATACTCGATGTAGCTACGTTGTAGGAAATACTGTGCCGCCGCACAGATATCCCCTTGTGCCAAAACTACAAGAGCAGCCGCACAGGCTATAATACCAACACCGGAACATTCTTGTTCATGGGACACTAAGGAACTCATTAGCAGGTCGAAATCCAGTGCAGGCGATACCGTATTGGAGAGGCAAAGATCCAATGCCCATTGAAAAGAACATTCCAAGCAGCTGAAGACAGGTTTCATGCAAGTGTAGTATGCAAAACGAACAGACAATAAATAAGCCACGCTGAGTCTGGCCAGAGGCAGTGTACCATAGCATTCAAGCATACGGTTACGAAGCATCTGCAGTCGGTCTGGGCTGTGTAGGGCCACAGGAGGAGCAGCCATTTCGTAGCAGGCAAATCAACAGCAGTACTCCAGCACCTAAGGCAAGTAATAGTGGCAACCCACCGAAGATGCTGGAAAAAATAGAATGAATAAATGCTGGTATCACACCAAATATAGTTTGAAAAGAGGTCACAAGGCCAGAGCCCACGACTTTAAAAAAACTGGGCCAACTCTGTAGTATGAGAGGCATTGAAAATTGTATGAATTAATGCACTGAAATGCAGTGGGAGGTCAGTGTTAAGAAGGGCTTTTACTTCCGTCCGGGTGTTACCCACATGAAGGACACATGTCTCGCGTGCATATGTGAGCGAAACTTCTTTTTGGGATAATAGAGCTCTTATTCTGCTCAACTTATTGAAGTCTGCCGTCAAGGTCGGAATGGAAGGCCAGATTGAGGTGTCGAGCCTCCCATGTGGGGGTGGAAAAAGCACATTTTTACAGCAAAACATACGTTGCGAGACGGCAACAATGTAAGGGATGCCGGCAAACATGCTGCAGCATTCCTCATTATTTAAAAACAGATAACTACCGTTTGCAAGCAGAGTGAAAGTAGGTGTAATAGCTGGCACTGGAATACCTTTCAGAACACATGCAAGATTCGGGGCTGTAAGATTACATGCTCCATGCAACTGTATATTTTTGCAAACAAGATAATGACCTATCGTTGAATTGCATGATTCCCCAGTAAGGTAATCCTCTTTGTCATCCCGCAGGCATCTGTATGTAAATGGTAATGACCACACCTCATGAAGGAAAGCACTGCCTAAGGGTTCAAAGTGGCCTAGTGGGTAATGCTTCATGCAGGAGCTAAATTTAAACAAAGAAAATGGCAAGGTTATTATTACCCCATGGATGAGCCAGACAGCTTAGTCCGTTTCGGCCACGGAGAATGGTAAAGGTTCTATCTTTTCAATGTGTAAAAGAGTGTTTGTAGCATCTTTCATGGACATACACTGTTGTCTTTCTGTCAAGTTAAAAGGCAAAAATAAAGATGATGCGTTCAAATAATCCCATGGCACTTTCCCCATTTTGGAAGTTTGTAAAGTCCATGCAAACTGCATTACTGAACGCAACTGATTTTGACCATGAAACAAAACAGACACATCATCCTGTACTATATCAACAACAGATGAAACAATATTATCTAATGTGTAAATGCGGGAAGAAAGTGTGTTAATACTATTATCAACAACAGCAAGTACTTTCTCTAGATTAGCCTGATCTAATGCTCTTAAACGTGATGCAGCTTCAATTTGAGATAGCTTCCATATTTCATTGTAAGCTGCGTAAATAAATCTTTTTGACCTAGGACCAGCAGGCCCTTTTATAAAATCTGTCAAATCAATGTCACCGGATAACAACGATAAATGTTGTTATACTGACGATAGTGTTGAGTGCTGCAACCAATTTTGACATAATTTTCCAACAGAATAGGTGGTAGCCAAGTGGAAGTTACATAAACGAGGATCAGGCCAATCCTGATTGTAGCCAGGGTCCTTGTTATGGAAACGGAGTTGGCAAGCATCCGAACTGGTCTGCCAAACTAACCAACCTAGTGGGTCTACACTAGAAATATTAAATGTATCATTTGTAAACAAGGCTTGTAATTCTTCAATGGAATAGTTGGTATGACTGCTCCAGTTCTGATATGTAGCCAGAGCAGGAAAAGTAGGGGCATTCATTTGCTTCGAGGTAGTCAAGCCGAAACAAATAGTCTGATAGACTGAATCATTTAAAAATAAAATTTGTGTTGGGATGAGGCACGCGCGATGTAAGGCCTCTGTGGCCTGTACCTGCCACGATCTAGAGCCCCAGACAGATTTTAGATCTATTCTGGCATTCCACAGATCATAGCCACCCACTGACAACTTATCAATAAAGGAAATGGAATACAATAATTTTGTGTGGGTGAGCATAACTTTAGGATTGGATGTGGAATTTAATCTAAAATAGAAGGCTTCAGGTTTGGTCATATCAAAACCTGTAAAATACGTAAAAAAATTAAAAGCGTATTAGAGCTACCTTCCAATGGAGTTGGGCAATGTCCCCACTGGGTGTAAGTAAAAACAGTTATAAATGTATTACCTTTATGCAGATAATGATGCCCATAATGCTGGTAGCAAAACAAATCAGCATAATTTGCAGTGTTCAAATACAAATCTTCAGCATCAAATGCAGCATAATACTTCAAATCAGAAAACAAAGATTGTATGGCCCTTACATCCCAATCATCAGAACGTATGTTATGTTTCACTTCATCACCCATTAAAAGACGAAGTACATTTGGTACATTAATAATCTCTGTAGAACCACGAATTTGGTACTCCACTGCATCCCAAACTATGCCATCCACAACTGGCCAGGTGGAGATGTTGACAAAAGTCTGGTCTCTTTTCATGATGTGAGAAGACGAGTGCGGAGCTAAAGTTCCATCAACCAGTTTTACTGCAGAGGGTTTGGGTAGGTAGTGACCATTGATGAGAAGGAAAAAGAAAGTCACAAACCCAATGGGCATAAACAGAAAAATGACAAACAGCACCAACCAGATGTATGTCCAAGGCAGGACCAAATAAGTCTGTTTGAACCAGGTGACAAAAATGTGGTATTTGGTAGGCGCCAATGACGATGTGGAGTTCGAGTCAAATGAAAAACGTGACTGGTTAACGTTATCCGGATGCAAACCAGGCAATGACTCGCTAGTAGGATAAACATATTCAGTTTCCTCATCATGACTGACTGGAAGTAGGGGGGTTCAACAAGGGATTAGTAACAGAGTTCATCTCTATGGCAGTGTCATGCTGCGTGTTGTTCGAAGCGCCCAACACTGGATTCCTGGATATTGCTGCACAGGAAGCCACTGGTGTTATACTATTCAGGATTGGCCAGATGTTGTAGCTTGACATTGTCCACTGAGATGTATCTGTTGTCTTTGCGACCAGGAAGTGGTGGTAAAATGACTGTACGAGTACCCTTCACGCCAAGCACTTGGACAGGTGCACGATAAGAGGGGCCAAACTCTTTTTTGTTCTCCACCTTCTCTTGGACCAGGTCTCCGACTTCTGGTAGCCAGCTGACTACCGGAATCTGCAGCGCAGCATCAGCGGCAGAGGGTAAATGTTCCTTTGCAAGACTGTCACGAGTCTCTTGTCGGTTCTGTAATATAGCAGAATGATTATCTACATCAAAGGATGTGGCAGCCGCTGCCATGTCTAGACCATCATGGTCTGGCACAAAATGTTCATTCAAAACACAAGGATCCACCTTCAAAGGGTGTGTTATCACTGATTAAGTGTGTTTCCTACAATGGTTGAAAGCACACAATGGTTGTTTAAATACCCCTCACACACCAATAGGGCCCTTGATGTCACGCTTCATCATGGGGGTCTTCCCGTCCCGCTGCGGGACGGGGTGTGCAACGACCTACAACTGCGCGGGAGCACTGATCTTCAGTACTATGTTTGGTGTGAGAGTTTGTGAGTGGAAGGGTCAGCGGTGAGTGAAAAAAAGTGTATTAAAAAGTGTCTGGCTCTAGTTGACTAATAACTTTAATATTTCTTTGAGCTGGCACTATTAAAAGAGTGGGTCGGAGGTATACTGCGCTAATGTGCGGACCCTCCTGAGTATGTCAACATGCTTCGAAGCTCAAAGGCTTCTTCTTCAGGACAAAAAACAGATCCCTTCTGTTCTCACTAATCTATCAAAAAAATGTTGGTAGAGTGAAAGGAAAATGTCCAGTCATATATTTATGAGTACTATTATTAAGTGAAAATTCAAAGAATCATGCACAAGATACAATACCCAGTAGGTATTCTATATGTTAATTTAGTTTGTTAGGAGATAATGCTAAATGAGCCTCAGAACAGGTGGGAAGGGTGTCTCTAATCCCATTTTGATTACAGGACACTGCCTCTCTGAAATAACGCCTCCCCGCCGCTTGACTCACTTTTGCCTGCACTTTTGCCTGTACTCCAGGCACCGGACTCCAAAGCCCAGAAGGAGCCGCGGCAGGAGCCGCATCATCGTCCCGCCAGCTGGCGCATAAAAACAGCCTTCAGCTCCCATTGCGCGGGAGCCGCTTGACTCACTTTTGCCCACACTTTTGCCCGCACTCCAGGCATCGGACACCAAAGCCCAGAGGGAGCCGCGGCAGGAGCCGCATCATCGTCGCGCCAGGGGGCGCATAAAAACAGTCTTCGGCTCCCGCAGCGCGGGACTCATGCGGGCGTGCCCGAGCCGTCTGCGCCCATCCGCGACAGGACGTGGCAGGGCTGGGCCACCCCCTTGACATCTTGCCGCTAAGGTAATCAAGGTAATCACGGAGTTGGACGAAGGGCGGACAAACAAGGTACTGTTTTGTGGTACTTCTGTGCTTAAGTGTAAACTGAGCGCAGAATGAGTAAGCGCAAGGCCACGGGCTTTCTGTGGGTTGTGGGGTTAGGGGGACTCTGGATGCTTTTTTGATCAGAGCGGAATCACTGTTGGTTCATCAGATCCAGCTTATGGAAAAAAGACTTTCCCTGGACAGCCTTGTTGCCCAAAAACATTAATCTATGGGCGGTTTAGCTATGACTAAATCTCCTAACGACCCGGACTATTCGTGTTCTGCCACATTTGGTAGTAACAACAACAGGGAAAGAGTCACCCCCATTGTCTCGCCACACCCGTCACCACCCCCGTTGCAAGAACCTACAGAGGCACAGACTGTTTGTAGAGACCCTCTCCAGAACGATGTAGGGGATATTGATTTGGGCTCTCCTGTTAGGGCAGGGGGCTGGGGCTATAATGCTGATCCCGCCTACCACAAGTAATGCAACCATATCAAGTTTAGGCGGGGGGAGGTTATTACCCGTTCGAAAAGGGCCTCCAAACTTTGCAGTGTTAGCACCACGAAGCCCTCAAATAGCGATGAGCCGCCAGCAAAGCAAACCAGGGGTGGGGCGTCTTTTAAATTAACACAAAAACAGAAACAAAAGCTCAGACCAGAGATCCAAGTAACTAGGCCCCCTGATATAGTAGGTTTAGTAGCCAATCAAACGTCCTATAGCGGTGAAGGTGTTAGTGCAGAGCTGGGGGTTGATCCTGAGAAAGAGTGGAAACATTGATAACTGTTCTTCTGGGGCCACTACTAAGGTCAATAGAGGAAAAATTGTTGTTACTCTTGGCCCAGATTAGTGCACCCGTCAATGAGGTTAGCCGGTATGTATCTAGCCCTCGAGGGGAATTGGAAGTTCCCAAATCCCCAGTTGTACCTGCTGAAGCAGCGGGCGAGGGGGGGAAACGGGATCAACAAACAGTCCACAGGCACACAGGATGTGGGTAGTAGAGTGTCATACCCAGTTTCCCCGGCAGGAAACAGAAATTGCACAGGTATTACTACTAAGGGACATAGGGACTTGAGGGCGGGGACTGCAGGCAATACCTCAGCACAACCAACAGCCTCTACTAATATAGTGGCACTACACATCAACACTCTAGGGAGCCGCCAACTCAAAGTACCCGGGGTACTACAGATCTGCCGGTTTTAGATCTAGCCCCCGCCTCATGCCCACATACTGTGGTCTTGACGGGCGTTCCAGCTTGTATGAGTGACAGAGAAGAATCCACCTTAAAGTTGATTAACAAGGCAGCACACTGGATGTGTAGGAACGCAGGGTTTAATATTACCGACCATAGGCACATCCTGATGGCCAGGAGGGTGTATTGGATTGGTAGTACCAGGAAAGTTTTCCCTGGGGACTGCGTGATTGTGAGCTCGCACGCAAGTTGCTCACACAGAGTAAGGGGCTCTATCAAGATGAGGGGGCTCAAACATTAAAATGCTCTCACTGGGCTTCTTTTATAGACACATGATGAACCCGAATAACCAGCATGAACACCGGGGGCACTTGGTGGGAGTGCATGGGGGAGGTTTTATAGTCCCGACACACAACTCTTATGCCCCCCTCAGTAATGCTAGAGATTTAAAAGATATCGACTGACTGAGCTTGACTGGGGCAGTTAAGGGTGTCCAAGCAAAGTCATCATTTTAGATTCGGGAGGGACAGAAGTGGTGAGCACAATTGGGGGAGTAGTAAGTCCAACTAGTTCAGATTCTCAAGCAGCTCGAACGCAAGAGTTTAACTACCCAAATATGGAAGACCACGGGCCCCAAACCCACCTGATATTGGTTAGCTCAGATAGGCAAAATGAGAGAGAATTTAAAATAGTGTCCTGGAACATAGCAGGTTTATCCACCAAATTCAAGAATGAAGATTGGCTATTTTATATAAGGAAATTTCAAATTATTTGTTTACAGGAAACATGGGAAGTAGAGAATAGCACCTTCCATTTAAAACCTATTTTGTACCGGCTCGCAAGGCACCATCAGGGAGAGCAAGGGGAGGACTCGTCATATATGTTTATCTCAGGCTACATGGCAGATGGATTGACTTGGATTGGGACTCAGATATTATGCAGGGGCTTAGGTTTTATAATAAGGATCACAAGTTAATTTTCATAAATTTTTGTAACGCAACGTCACCGGGTCAGGGCACTGTAAGCTTGCATGAGCTGGATAGCAGGCTCACTCACATACAGGAGCGAGGGGCGCTGGCACCCCACTTGGTTTTAGCTGGCGACTTTAATTGTCACCTGTGTCCAAACTTGAGAGTTAATTGTGGGGATTGGTCATCGTGTACATTGGAAGAGGGCCCGCATATGGAACACACTAAGGAGGGAAGGGTATTATGTTAGCTATGAAATATGCATGCCCTCACACATACCATCGATCTGGTTGAAGTTGGAAAGGACAAAACGATCCACCTCACATTCAAAGGCAGAGAATGTGTTTCATTTATTGATTTCATCTTTGTCTCCGTAGCATTAAAAAACTGGGTGTTGGGTTTTAGAATTTGTTTGAGTATTTTTAGTGACCATAATCCTCTTGTTCTGTCCCTTGTTGAGTTAAACCTTTATAAGAAACCACCTAGTGTGGGGGGGATGGTATGCGCCACAGATCAAGGCAGGAGGCTGAGATGGTCACAGGTCAACGGTGAAGCTTTTTACAGAGCACTACTGAAAGGCGGTGAACAGGTCATTTCGAGCTGTTTAGACCCGGATGTGGAGGGGGTTGAACTAGTCAGGGCCTTTGAGGGTGTCGCTCAATTAATAGACGGTCTGCTCAGATCTACATCACACAGAGCCAGATCAGACGATCCAAGGTGGTTTGACCAACAATGTTCTCGTGCTTTGAGAGAGCAGAAAGTCGCACTAAAATCTTCCCCAAGAGACAAGGGTAGGGTGAACCTCTGCAGGATAAGTTAGCTGTTAAAGGCCGTAAAACAAAATTACTACAGCAAGCCTGGGAGGATTTGAGGGAGGCGATGGAGTTAAAGGACACAACTGCCTTTCGGAAAGTAATAAACAATCCTTGTTTCCAAGAGGCAAATAAACCCAGATTAGCTAACAATATCTTGCCGGGGCAATGGCGTGAGTTTTTTTATGGGCTTTAGAATCACTGCACAGATAAGACTCCGTCGGAGGATAATAGGGGGGGAACGGGATATTACCCCGATAAGATTCTTTTTGGGTGAGATCAAGGTAGGGATTGAAGGTTTGACCCGAAACAAGGCCCCGGGTCCCGATGGGATTCCACCCGACCTTTTTTTGAGTAAGGTTGATCTCTGGGCGCCCATTCTGACTAGAGTTATTAATGCAGCAGTTGATACAGTAATGCCGCCATCCTGGTCCACAGCCACGATTGTTTCCAAAAGGTAACAAGGATAGCCCACTTTGTTATCGACCAATTTCCCTATTTGACGTGTCAGCAAAGGTTTTAGGGCGGGCTATCCTCAGCCGGCTAATGGACTGGGCTGAGGATCAGCATATTATAACGAACACCCAATGTGGCTTTAGGCCAGGGAAGTCAACCACCATCAATGTTTCAATTTATATCTACTTGCAGCCAAGTACACTATTGCCAGTCAAGGGACTGTGTGGACTTGACGGCGGCCTTTGAACGAGTCAACCGAGGGAAATTATGGGCAATTAGCGGTGACCTTGGTGTGGACCCGGGACTCATTAATATTTTAAAATCTTTGCACTTGAATACCACCGCCACGGTCAGATACAATCAGGAGGGAAGCACCACAGAACGCTTCTTATGCTCTAGTGGGGTCAGACAGGGCTGCATTCTGGCCCCATTTTTGTTTACACTGTATATAAATAAACTTGACCAGGCACTTAGCACTTTAAAGGTTGATACACCCAGGATTGGCTCTCGAGGGATCCCTGTCCTGCTTTATGCAGACGACGCGGTCCTCCTTGCCCGTACCTTCAAAGGGCTGCAGATTCTGATGGCTTTGTTTCTTTTATGGGGAATTTAGATTTGTCTCCCAATCTGTAAAATTCATACGTTATGGAAGTGGGCAAAAAACCAAGTAAAATGTACAATTATTCCATTGGTTTACATTGACTGGGAAAGGTGCACTCTTTTTTGTATCTGGGGATTTTATTTGATGGCTGTCTTAATTTTAAAAATTTACTAGAGGAGAAATGTCGCACTTTAACTAGTTGCTCTGGGTCGATCATGAATTTTGCACAAAGGTTAGGTCGATGGTCACCTGAGCAAATTTTGAGATTATATAGCTCCATGTGTTGCGCCAAAGTGCTATCTGGAAGTGAGGTATGGGCTTTTATTGATGCGAAGCAACTACAAATCGAGGAAAATAAGCATTTTCGGCATTTGCTCAAAGTGCCTCAGAGCACGCCATCCCATATTGTCCATGAAGAGCTTGGCGCTTGCTACATTAGGGACAGGTTGGGAGTTAAACCCCTATTCTGCTGGGTTAAAATTTGGGCAAACGCGGACGTGACATTCAATAGGCAGGTCATAGTAGACTGCCTCGCCCATGATCGGGGGCTTAATATCCCATGGCTAAAGTACATGAAGGAGACTCTCGAGGGAATAGGATGTGCAGACCTTTTTACCAATCCTTCTAAAATATCTATGCAGGATAAGGCCTTGGTTAAGGACCGGTTTTTTAAGTATGTTACAACACTCAGGGAAGATAGGGAGCCATCAGTGAGAGAATATCTTTTAACTAAAACAGCCATGGGCATCAAATCTTACCTGTCTTATTTTTATAATGCCCATGATAGATTTTTAATCACACGGTAGAGGCTAAATCTTCTGCACCACATATTAGCTGACCCGGCAGGATATAAATCATCCACAGAGAGGAAGGGACCATGTGGCTGCGACAATTTTTTTAAAGAGAACTTTAAAGAAAGCTAGATTCAAACACGCAAGGGTGGCCTTGTTATTTTTAAAACTGTCGTCAGATGCTTTGACTCTGCTATGCACTATACATTTCTTAAGGGCAGTGGTCAGGCTTAGAGCAACAAGGGGCATTGGGAGAACGTAGGTTGCCCATGACGTTTCTCCTTTTATGGCCTTATGAAGGAATTGGCAGAGAGGAGGGGCACCTAATCATTGATGTATTGAATATGTATTATGGAGAATTTTAGATTGTTGAATTGGTTTTTAACTTTGATGTATTCTATTTGTACTTTCATGGTATTTTCTTTATACCGAATAAAGTAATGTGATTGATTGATTGACCTCCCTTCTCAGTAGCAGCTATTGCTGCCAAAATGTCATCATCAATCTTATTCATGGATCTTGTAACTGCTGCAACCGAACATGTGGCTTTTGCCGATTTAGCTGCTTCATCAGCCAAACAATTGCCCACCGCGTGTACTCCTACACGCTGGTGGCCTAGAGTATGAATCACATGTGTGAGAGGCAGACGCTCTTTAATATCTGCGACTCGAACCCAAAGCATCTTATGCTTAATTGCGCTGCCTTTAGAATCAGGATAGTCATTCTGAGGACAAAAGAATAAGTTGTCATTGTAAGACTGAACACAGTAGTAAGACTCACTTACAATTAAAGTAGTCACATTAGGATCTGCAAACTCCAGTGCAAGTACCAGAGCGCGCAGCTCGGCTAATTGGGCGGTACAGTCACCTAGTGCCTGTGTGTGAACAACACTGGACTCAAACTCTCCGTTCAGCATGGTACCTGTCACAATAGCGTAGGCCGCTGAAAACGCATGCTTTGACCCGGTCGCCAGTTGTGCCGAATCGACGGTGTAAATGATACAATGGTACTCCTCAAGCGGGTGCATTGACAGAGGAGAAGGATGAACAAATTCATACTGTAAAAACTCCTGAGTTGGCAGTGAGGAGTCGAAGTTAAACGTGACATCCGAAGAGGTCAACGAAGTAGCCCATTGTATCCAACGAGGATGCAAAGCCTTTGAGTTTGGTGCACTTGCTTTTGTCACTGCTTCAAGAGTAGGATATGGAGTCACATCTGAAATGCGTTTCCCCTGCGTTAGTGCGTGTTCCTTCAGGATCGCCATCTAGACAGCTGTCAAGACTTTTTTCAACAGTGGAAAACCGCAGCTCAGCCGAAGTGTACAAATGTGATTTGTAAGCAATAGGTACTGTGTCACCTTCATTAAAAGTAAGTGAAACCGACTGAGCACGGCACGATGCGTATCACCAGGTTTGTGTGGTTATCATGTTTCAACAAGTATTTAGCTTCAAGAAGATCAGACTGCAAAGATTGCAGGAAAGTTGAATGTTCCAAAAGCCAGCAGGTTTTTGAAAAGTTACGTTGTATCAAAGCATACAATGGCTTGATACGCTGGGCATATTCGGGAATGTAAGTACGACCGAAGTAAAAAAATCCCAGCAAAGACTAACTTTTTCAGGGTTGTAGGAGGTCGCAAACGTGTGCATTTCTCCAAGAAGTGAGGAGCCAAGCCTCTACCTTCATTATTGAGCTCGTAGCCCAAGAGCAACACTGTGTATTCTGCAATGTGTGATTTTAGAAAGTTAAATTTATAACTGTAGTCTCCAAACAAAACAATGATGCTGTCCACGTGACAAAGATGCAGCCATAATTAGTCATCTGTGAGATAAATATCATCAACATACGAGTACACATCTGGGTCTATGTTGTCCAACAAAGAGACAATACAGGCGAGGAAAACTACAGGGCTGTTTTTATAGCCCATGGCTAATCGTCGAAATTGTTTTTATTTTCTGCCGATGGTAAAAGAAGTCCATTGACTGCTTGTAGGAGACAGATTGTGACTGGAAAAAGCCTTTGGAAATGTCAAGCGTAGTTTATATTTTTTACGAACAAGACTGTCTACAAGAGTAGAACTGTGGGTATTCTGAACCGCAAAGGTGCGACAATTAGAGTTCAAATGCTGGTAATCCAATACAATGCGGGACGACCCATCTGGTTTGGTTATGGTAAAAAGAGGGTCATTCATCAGTGACAGACATGTCTCAATTACTCCTTGATATTCTAATTGATTTAGAATCTCAGAAACGGGAGCTTTTGCCTCCCGCCTGAGGGGATACTGGGGTTGTGGCTGAGGCATAGACTGCAATGGTATCTCATGGGGGGGAAAATCTTTATCCCAGCCCACCTGAGTATGGTACAGTGCTGGTGCAAGCACCAAAGTGCATTCCTCTGCAAAAGCCTTCCCCTGCTCCTTGGAGACGTTCTGTGAAAAACTCGGGAGTATTACCTCCTCCCCCCTCGGAGCGGCAATAACAAAAGGCGGGGCCAATATGCCTCTGCCAACAAAATGTCATAGGAAGAAGTCAGATTTTCCCCAAAAATCCCTTTAATTACACGCTGTATGTCACCTTCAATCAGAAGAACAATATCATATACTCTGTCAGGGGAGAGCCAGTCGAGTTTCAGCTGTTTCAACTGTGATGAAAGTTTCAGTTGCTGTCCAATCCAGAAATGGACGCAGTGCTTGCCACACTATGGTAACTTCCGCTGCGCTGACGAGCAGTGTTACTGCCCATGTTAGGTTCCGCAGCCGCGTTCTCACCGTCTGTGGCATATCTCGCTGTTAAAGCAGCAACCTTCTTTTTCTGAAACTGTGGACGCTGACGAGGAAAATCGTCTTGTTTCCCTTTCCCGTCAGGCTGACGTGGTTGTTCACGACCATGTGGGGCACCTCGACCTCTGCCACGATCCTGGCGTTCCCCTCCACCGGCTAGTGAGTCCGATGTTTCTTGTGAAGAACGAGGAGAACGCTGATCAGGAACCTGAAACCGGTCAGATCTAATTCTCGCATGGTCGCACAAATCATAAGTGTGCTCAGAAGACACGGGTACCGGCGACGCTGCACCCGACCCCTGTTTCTGTTGTTGCTTCCCTTGTTTTTTATTCTTCCAATTCTTTTTAGGAAAGAAAGGACGGTCGTCTTTATCAGACTGTGCCGTCGGTGTTTGCTGTTGTGCTGATATTCTAGCAAAAGGCTTAACCCCAAAACTATTGCGGCCAATGGTTTTATAAGCCTCTGCAATAATTTTTGGTAATTTGTGTGGCTTATCACAGAGGGGAGCACAGTCATAAAGGGTGTGCCATAACACTTTGCATATACTGCTGTCAATACCTTACCTCAATTTTCACAATCGTTTACTTCGGGTACTAAGTCTTTCTGCAAACTAATAGTTAAAATCCTGTGTTTTTTCACAGGAGTTGTATTTGGAAATATCTCTTCCAGCTGGTCAAATTTCTCAGCAAGCCAGTAAGGTAAATCATCCTTATTCTGTGGACACTTGCCCATAACCAAATTAACCATGATGGGACTAATAGTTAGTCCGCAAGGTCCAGCTGGTTGCGCAGCAATCCCAGGTTTTCCCACCTGGAGATTGCGTGAGACGTATTGTACTAGAGCTCTATGCACCTCAATTAAGGAGATGAGCAAGACGTGGAGGTCTGTAATCTGAACTGCTAGATACCGTGGATGTGGTGTGAACCCTGCCAAAACTGGCCCAGTGGCCCCAGGAATAGATAAAGGGCCTAAACGGACCGTAGTCACTGAGTGGGGGAGGGCGCCATTAAACCAAATGCAGTGTTGCGATGCCGAAATCTTCAAGAGTTCTATAAGGCTGATATCCATGAGGAGTTTGGGTGGGAGTGTAGACGTGGAACAAGTTATCAGTTCCATCCACTGCCGGAAAGGTTACTGAAGAATAAAACACCTCAAAGTGGAAAGCCAGATCAGCTCCTACCACAAAAATTAGTTCGACGCCTGCGTCAGGCACTCCATAAGTAGTCAAATGACGACGGAGTGCTGCGGGGCTATGTGCCGCAATTTCAACCTCAGCCATGAAGACCAAGAAAGGAGAACAACTTAATACGTGGCAGCGCAATATAAGGTAGTGATTCAAAATATGAACAAAACCGTTTAATTATATCAAGCTTGAAAAAAACCTATAAAAACATCAATATAGGTAGGTTATGCCATCATAGCTGTTTCCGGAAAACAGAAACGAGGGTATTGTGGACATGCACAAGTAATACTAAAGTGCCTCGTAAATAAGTACCAGACCAAACATTAGGTGCGCCATGTTGCATGGATACTGCACATACGCAGCTGTGTTGTATGTTGTGTCTATGGGCGTGGGACTGACCAAAGTGAATCAACAGCATACATTGTTTTTCGACCTTGAACACAATGTACAGATGAAGAGCACAATGTACAGCTAGATGTGTGAAAGGCAGACTGTTCCCAAGTGAAAATGCACATGCAGAGTATTTACGAGAACAGAGCCATGAGGTAATGTGTGCAAAAGCAGCAAAATGGTGGCCAAGCATATACTACCTTATGCTAACTTAGCAATGTCCGTAGGTAATTCCATTTCCTCACTACAGTACAGAAAGAGGCGAAGGGGGGCAGAAAGAAGCAACAGAGATGCTGAAAGAAGCAAGAGAAGTGCATGAAAAAACAACAGTGGTACCGAAAGAGGCAAGAGGAAGTACAGAAAGAGACAAGAGAGGTGCAGAAAGAGGGAGGAGGAGTGCAGAAAGATAGATGAGGGGTTCATAAAGAAGCAAGGGGGTGCAGAAAGAAGCAAGAGAGATACAGAAAGAAGCACGTGCAGTGCAGAAAGAACCAAAATGGGTGCAGAAAGAGGCAAGAGGGGTACAGAAAGAGGCAAGAGAAGCGCTCAAAGAAGTAACAGGGGTAGAGAAGGAGGCAAGAGAACTGCAAACAGAAGCAAGAAAGTTGCACCAACAGTCAAACAAGGTACAGAAAGATGGAACAGGGGTGCATACTGAGGCGAGAGAGGTACAGAAATAGGGAAGAAGGGTGCAGAAATTTGCAAGAGCGGTGCAGAAATTTGCAAGAGCGGTCCCGAATGAAGAGGAGTGCCAAAAGAACCAACAGAGGTATAGAAAGAAGCAAGCGGAGTGCAGAAAGAGGCCAAAGAAGTGCAGAAAGAAGCAACAGAGGTGCAGAAAGAGGCAAGAGAACTGCAAAAAGAGGGAAAAGGGGTGCCGAAGGAGGCAAGAGAGGTGCAGAAAAAGCAAGAGAGGTATAAAAGCACCACCAGAGGTACAGAAAGAGGCAAGAGGGGTGCAGAAATTTGCAAGATAGGTGTTATCATATAAAACTTTTTATGGTTGTTTGAACCATCAAAGTATACAGAGATAACACAATTCATCAATTTGCAGTCTAAAACAGAAGAATACATTTCAAAAGCTACATTTAAAATAAGCAATAAAAAGAGATCAAGATAAGAAAGTAGATTAAAAGGCGAACTGCAATATAACAACCTCCCAGCTAAAGAGCCACGCCACATACAGAGATATTAAAAATAAGGTTTTATACAGTACACAGTACATTGATTCTACTAGGCAACATATCACAGTTGAGAGAGATTATTTTCTCTATGCGGCCTAAGATAAAAACTTCTGGCGAGTTATCCAGAAAGAGAGTAAAAATCGACTGATGGCCAAGACTAATGGCTCTGATGTGTCCATTTTTAGAATTCTATAAGCAATATGATATTGCCTTGCTCCAAGATTTAAGCAGATCGGTCTTATCCACCTCCTGCATATCAGATGGTAATTAAGGCAAAAGAAGAGTACATGTTCTTCGGTATTTTTCTCTCTAGCGCATATGCAGGACATAGATCTGTTGATAACCCCGTGGCCTTATTTCTAGAGAACTTTAGGAGCAGATTGCTGTTTCTAAATCTTATAGATAAACGTTCAGCAAGGGGAGGCACGATTTGATCCAGAAAGGGGTTAAATCGCGGACATTGTTTGGCATTTAAAAATTGCTTTGTTAACCGGCCTTTGGCTGATCTAGTGGCATACCGCTCCCCCACCACCGCCCAGTACCTGGCTTTTAGTCTCAGAAGATCACCTCTGGTTGCCATCTCTGGGCATTCCCATAGATCCAACATATTCTTTGATTTACACCAATCTGTAATGTGTTTGAACCACAGTAGTGTTTTGGCATCCCTGGTCATCAATACCTCCCTCATGGAGTTACCATTGCCATTGTTAAACTTTATTTCGGCTCCAAAAGGCCATAAAAGCAACATAAGTTATCACAGTTCACAGTTAAAAATAACCAAATCAGTTCACAGTTGTAAGATATTACATAGAAACATTCATACAATACAAAAGGAAAATATTTAAACTTAGAGGTTAATTACAAAAATCTCCTACGTTTTGTCCACATAGCATTGAGAAACCGGGAAACTGCAAAGACTATTGGGGGTTGGGTGTCATACTTCAGAACTCTCATAGCTTTTTCGCACTCTCTAACTCCCAGGTTGGTACATATAGGCTTGACCCAACGTTTTCTTTGTAGATGGTATATAGGGCAAAAAAAGAAAACGTGTTTTTCGTCCTCCAGTCTATAGCCACAAGCCGGGCAGGCAGTCTTATTATTTACATCCCACCTGGAGGTAAACGACCTGAGCGGAAGACTGCCCATTCTCAGTTGGCAGTAAAGCTTCCTAGCAGCCGGGGGACAAACCAGATCTAGAAATTCCTCTCTCCTATAATTATCTTTGATTTGTAGGAACTCGACTGTCAGCCTACCAATGTCAGAACACTCATGGAAACGCATGAGGTGATAATTTCTGAACTGTTCGGACAGTTTTGCTTTTGGTAAGGCCGGGCATGAGGCCTCCGGAGAGGCCCATAATTCAGGTAGGCCAATCTTGATAGGGGTATCCCTAACAAATCTCAACCAGGGAATATTCTTGCTTTTAATTAGGGGCCAAACCCCCTTGAATTCCTCCCGATAAAAACCCAACTCTGCGTTAGACCAGAGTCTCTTCCAGTATATCAGTGGGCGCAGCGTTACCGCCTCTTCCATGGGTATCAGCCCACAATCCAACCTGATAGGGACCAACGGGGAGCTAGGGGGCAGACCCAGCAGACTCCTCACAAAAAACAATTCGGTCCCGATCAGGCTATGTATTCTAGAATGACCCCACAATTCTGCTCCATAAGTGGAGGCTACTCTTACTTGGGTCCTGAAGATTTCTATTGCTGGTGCCACTGGTTTGGAAACCGAGCCTCTAAAGAGTTGGGAAATTCCCCCAGTGGTTTGGGCAAGTTTTAGCACAGAGTTAGCAATTTGTCCCCCCCATCCAAAGTTTTCTTGTAGTATGACCCCCAGATATCCGAACGTTGTCACCCGCTCAAGGTGAACACCATTCAGAACTGGGTTTGGCCGTGTGTGCTTGGGGGGGTTAAGAATCATAAATTTAGTTTTAGCTAAATTGATCTCCAGGCCTCTTTCAGCACAGAAACCCACAAAGCCATCCAAGATACGCTGGATGCCAGTTGACGTTCGTGACAACAACAAGGTGTCGTCAGCGAACATCAACGCTGGCACCATGCCCGTAGCAAGTCTTGGCACATCTGTGTCCCTGATACCTTCCAGATGTTTAATGAGCCCGTTGATGTATAAACAGAATAGCGTGGGTGCCAACACGCATCCTTGACGGACTCCACGGTTAACAGGGAAGCGGGCGGACAAATCTCCATGTTTCCCACATCTGACCTGGGCGAAGTTTTCCATGTGGAGTCTACTCACAATATCCAGAAGATATGGGGGGACATTGAGAGCCCGGAGAACCTTCCACAGGTTTTCTCGCGGTACCAGGTCAAATGCCGACCTCAGGTCAACAAAGATGAGATAGAGGCTGCCACCCTCTAGACTCACGGTCTTCCAGTGTATAACCTGAAGTCGGAAAATCTGGTCGACAGTAGAGATTCCCTTTCTAAAACCCGCTTGCAAGAAACTTAAGATGTCGTTATCTGTCTCCCAGGTCTGTAATCTATCCAATATTATACGTCCAAACAGCTTCTGCGTGGTATCAATTAGGCTGATGGGTCTATAATTTGAGGGTTGTAGGGGGCAGCCTTTCTTGAATATCGGCACGATCTCCGCACCGAGCCAAGACTCTGGGAGTTCCGCACCCATCAGAATAGAATCAAATAAGGAACAAAGATACGGCGCCCAAATCTTTGGTTCCGAACGATAAAGATCGCCAGGGATTTTGTCCAATCCCGGCGCTTTGTTGGATATCAGCGGGTGTATAGCAATTTCCACCTCCTTTATCGTTATCGCCGTAGCAACCTCAGCTTGACAAACAGGTCTGGGGGGAGAGGTAGGTATAGGTAGTGTGTTGTCATTTGGGCTTGAGTAGAGGCCCCCATAGTGGGCTTCCCATACTGCTGGGGCTATATTAGGGAATGAGGTGGTTCCTGGTTCTTTTCTGCCCTTGCTAACAATGGTCCAGAAGCCCTTAAAGTCCTTAGCCTGCAAAGTTAGTCTTAACTCCTCCCATGTGTCAACCTCCCAGGCCTTTCTAGCCCTTTCTAAAGTTTGTTTATACTGTGCCCTCAATATTTTGGTCCTGTCTATGTCCAAGGCCTTAATAGCCATGAGCAGATCGCTCTTCGACTTCCTGCACTCAGCGGAATACCACAATTGCCTTTTGGGCAAATGGGGCCTCGCATTCCCAGTCGGACAGAACACTTTCGAGAGTTTGTTTACTAGCTGTAAATGAATACCTGTAGGCCCGATCGCCTGTTCTATGGGAATTCGATTAGGCCCAGCCTCAGACATTCCAATGAGATGGGGTAAGGCAAGACTATAAATCTCTGGCAATTTATTTGGGCTGGCAACAATACGGGGCCATCTTACCCTGCGTCCATTGTTATGCAGGATAAGAGGTTGTGCTATGGGAGATACTGATATATCGTAGCTACTCATGCCCCAACTACCTGGTTTGAGTGTCACAACCAAAGCGTTGTGATCGCTATCATCCCGTTCTGACACCCTGAAATCGAGCACCTTATCCCACGATCTAGTTTCAATAAGGTTGTAATCTAGGATAGAAGTTTGTCCAACTCTGTTAAAGGTAGCTCGTCCTGGTCTATCAGAATCCAATCTCCCATTACATGCCCTCAAGGATAGAGAGAGAGTGAGTGCGGAAATCTGGAGAACCAGAGGGGTCCAGGCTTTGACCTTGGGAATCATAGGATCAGGGATATTCCGGTGTTCGTTTTCGGCAGTTGGATCGTCTAAGGCCGACACACTGAGTGGTTCATATTGGCAATTAAAGTCGCCACCCACTATCACGGAATATCCAGGATCCAGGGACAAGATGAATTTATTTACCTGTTCAATGACCTTAGATCCCCGGCCACCCTGGGAAGGTGTAGAATAGACATTCAGGAGAGCCAAGTGGATGTTTTTAGGCAACTCAAGTAAAATACATTGAATGTCATCTGAATTGGTGTGAAGCTGCCTTGCTGAGGCACCCAGGTGGAGAGCCACCCAGGTGGTAAGACCCCCAGATGGTCTCCCCCTACCGCTAGTTACTGCTAGTGTGTTAAAAGATACAAAGCCTACCCTTTGGAAGTTTTCTAAGGCCCATGTCTCCTGCATTAGACAGACATCGAAATTATCTATGAAGGTGCCCCAGTCTTCACATATCAATTTGCTCTTAAGGCCTGCCACATTCCATGAGAGCAGGCTGGAACTCGACTTTAATTTGCTTGTGGCCGGAATCTGGTCAGCAGCAGAACTGATAGTAGATGGTGAGATAGTTGCCCTGTCCCCGGTTTCCTGCACAAGCCCATTTGCCGACCCTTCCATTTCTATCAGCCCCCCCAACACTGGGGATGAATGTGGCTCACTAAATCGATTCTTAGTGTTTTTCCGAGATTAAATCTTTTCCACAGCCAAGCTGCGTGAAGTTTCTGATAGCCCCTGAATGAAAGGGTTGGATTTCCAAACCAGAAAGCCTGTATCGATGACCAATAGCCCTTTCTTTTCCCCAGTGTAAGCTGTCGGGACGCTACAGTTTGGACGTCAATCCACCTGGTCAAGGGTATTATATCTATTGGAATGGTAGAAAGCTTCAAGTGGGGGCGGGCAAAATCGATCGTGGACTTGATTTACATTAAAAGAACAGAGGGGGGGGGGTCCAGCCCTACCAGTTCTCGAGCTATCTACCCCTCCACGGAAGGTGTCAATGCCAAAATTCTGGGGTCCCGGATAAAAGTAGGTAAGTGGGAGAGCTTTTATTGCTGAATGGGGACTAGTGTGGCTACCGGACTGGAATGTACAGATGTACCTAGCAGTACTTGGGTCCCTAAAATTGATTACTACACAATCACCTGGAACATCCTTGACTCTATTACCTACCCAGTTTATCCTCCTTGCGAATAGTATCTCACTACTGCACTGATTCGGGAGGGGTTTATTACAATTTAACCAGTGCATACATTTGTTTTTTAGATCGGAAAAAGCCTCCCTTGATCCATGATTCAGGGTGGGGACACCAGCAAGAACCACCACGTATGGCACAGATTCAGGTGGGAGATCCAGGCAAGGTAGTTTGGGGTCAAGGGGATACCCTGACTGCTTATGTAAAATAAAGTCGGGTTCTCTTAGCTCATGTGGTGGGTTATCAGTGGCAAGGCTCGCCCCGCTCCTTGAATTCCCTACAACGGGTGATGGAATAAGGTCATTGGAGACTACTTGGATGTCGTTAGCCAGACACTTACCCTGCAAAGTAAGTTGTTCCGTGTATCTGTCAATGCATTAAGTGGATTAGGAGCAGAGCAGGTAGACTCGACTACATTTTCTTTAGTTCCCCCGCTATCCCTTGTCCCCTTAGCCCCGGACAATACAGCAACCAATGATTCTAAATTAGAAAGTCTATTTTCCATAGAGTCAAGTCTGTTGCAAATGGGGCGACAGGTCGCAATAAGTAGCTGTTCCATTCTTAGCCAATAATCTTTGTTCGATGCAGGACCCATCAGGCCCTCAGAACCTCCAACCGTCAGGTCTACGTTAACCACGGGGTCAGATATTCCAGTGTTTGGCCGTTTTTGAATTTTAGATATTTTATTGGGCAACACTGTGCCGCCCCGCTTACGTTTCACGACCTGTTCTGTCGATTTAGCATGGGTAGCATCAATACGTATGGGTTGGCGGATCTAGTTGTTGCTACAGAGATCATAGGTGTGGGAAAATCAGGACCAATGGGGTCACCTTGTTCAAATAAATTACAAGCATTACTATTTGCCATTACAGCAACATTCTCGTTTTCTTTCAAAAACAGTGCATTTGTATCGAGGACTGGAGTAGACAAGTTTGTAACTACAGGTGACTTTGCTAAAGCAATATTGCCCAATGAGGAGCGTTTATTAAGCACTTGATCAAGAGAGAGTCTTTACTCAGTACGCTCAATTTTCTTCTGTAGGACTGACGCGGCCCTCGTAATAAAATTGTCCAGGGTTCCAGCCACTCCAGACCCACAAAGAGACTTCCGGCCCTTCTTCATGCCAGCAGTGGCCATTGCCTGCTTTTGTGAGATAGTGTAGGGGTGGTCGCATAAATAGATGTGTGCCTGATAGGCCTCCAACACACTAGGACTCAGAAGTCAGTCCAACACGAAACAAACGAAGCCTCACTCACATAATGCTCACCTGGGGAGCCAAGAGATGTGCCCCGTCCCGGCCTCTGTCGGTCTCTGACGGGCTCAGACGGGCCCGCCCTTGTCCCGGGCTTCGCCCGCGCTGCGTTCCGCGCTGCGGAAATACGTACACGGAAATATTAGGATGCACAGGGGGCGGGGTCTTGAGGAAGAGGCAGCAGCAGGAAGGTGGAGGGCTGCTGGACCTCGCAGTCCTCGAGTCAGGGATCCGTTTTCACCAACTTCAGGCTTCACAAGCGGCTCCCGCGAAGCGGGGGCCGCGAGGATTAAAATAGTGTCCAGGGGCGGGTCTTGAGGAAGAGGCAGCAGCAGGAAGGTGGAGGGCTGCTGGACCTCGCAGTCCTCGAGTCAGGGATCCGTTTTCACCAACTTCAGGCTACACGAGTGGCACCCGCGAAGCGGGGGGCTGCGAGGATTAAAATAGTGTCCAGGGGCGGGTCTTGAGGAAGAGGCAGCAGCAGGAAGGTGGAGGGCTGCTGGACCTCGCAGTCCTCGAGTCAGGGATCCGTTTTCACCAACTTCAGGCTTCACGAGCGGCATGGAGTTACAATAATCAATTATCAAAAAGCTATGAAGTTGTCCACATGCGCAGCCAGTGAATTAATGGTTTCAATTAAGCCACATCACCAATTCTCTTCATCCCTAGGTCACAAAACAAAGGAATCAATGGAGTGGTAATGGGTACCAAAATGAGTGATCTGACATCATTTTCACAGTTCATTAATTTGTTTATATTAGTGTGGCCCCATATCTCTGCTCCGTACAAAGCTCCACTTTGAGCCTTAGCACAATAAACTTTCAGTGCTAGAGTTAAGGATATGATTGTTTGTGGAATCTCAATATTGATGTGGACCTCTGACATAGGATGAGGTTACTCTTATCTACCTGTTGTTCCAAGCTAAGTGAGTCACTCAGTCTGATCCCAAGGTAATCAAAATGTTTTACCTCTTCAAGCGGTTCCTGTGCAATCCTGATCTCATGCAGTCCCCTCTGTACTTTCCCAAACACCATACATTTTGGGAACCTTAAGTTCCAAACTCCTGTCCCTGCAGAAGTCCATGAATATATCCACTAAGATTTGTAAGCCAATGGGAGTTTTGGATATAAGTAAAGGATCTTCTGCAAAGAGCAGGATTGAGACTTTCGCGCCGTTCACGGTGGTAGAATCATTACTACATTCCAGCAAACTATTTGCCACACCATTAATAAACAGATTAAATAGGTGGGGGCAAGGACACACCCTTGGCGCACCCCACGCTGTATTGGTACTCTCTCTGTCAATTCACCACTTTTCCCCCACCTGACCTGGGCATTGTTGTCCTTGTGTAATCTAGCTATCAAGATTACCAGATTTACTGGGGTGCCTAAATGAAGCATTGTTTCCAATAGCGATCACGCGGTACTAAATTAAAAGCTG
This sequence comes from Triturus cristatus, assembly GCF_964204655.1. Taxonomy (NCBI): domain Eukaryota; kingdom Metazoa; phylum Chordata; class Amphibia; order Caudata; family Salamandridae; genus Triturus; species Triturus cristatus. The sequence goes on from NC_140584.1 coordinate 10,157,171, forward strand.
CTCTCAGATCGACAAATGCTACATAGAGTTTCTGGTTTTTTTAGTAGCACATATTTCCATATCAGTAGGGTAAATCTGAAAGCCTGTACACATGTGCTTATCTTAGATCGAAAACCCGCTTGGTATGAAGACAGTATTACATTGCCATCTATCCAGTCCTGAAGTTTATCCAGAACATGTCTGGCAAAAATATTATGCAAGTTATCAATCAGGCTGATGGGTCTGTAAATAGTAATTATCTCGGCTCCCCTCCAAGTTGCCGGGATAACCCCACCAGCCGATATACAATTAGAGCAAAGATTTATGTATGGGGCCCAAATTGTGGTTTCTGATTTATACAAATCTCTTGGTATCTGGTTGGGCCAGTGCTTTTACCTGCCTTTAATCTATTAGTTTCCGAAAAAGTGTAATCTAAGCTAAAAATAAGTAAATATCAAAAATCGAACAAAACTACGACTCCTAGTTCAGCATTTAATCCCAATATATCGAAATAATATTCAAGTCCTGTGCACAAATCTTCCGGAGTTCATCGTAGAATAACTCCACTGCAAGCCAGATGAAGAAGATAGATACAAAAAAGGAAGGTGCACCAATAAAAAAGTCCATTCTTGTAGTTCAAAAAGATAAAACTCAGCCTAACTTGGCTGAGTTTTATCTTTTTGAACTACAAGAATAAAAGAAATATCAAGGATATCTATTGGGATTTGGACTTTTTTATTGGTGTACCTTCCTTTTTTGTATCAAGCTAAAAATAAGTGCAGTACGAGAGTAGGATCTGCTTCACATGTTTACCCCCACATTTTGCTGGTGTTTCACTGTTTTTTTACTTTAGTCTGGCTGGGACCCTGCTATTCAGGGCCACAAACTAGCTGCTTCCTCTCTAAATTGATTGCATGTACTTTACGTACACTCCAGATTGGATTCTGGGGTACACTTGTGAGTCCCCAGTATATGGTATACTATGTACCCAGGGCATAGGTTCCCCAGAGGCCTTTCAGAGGCTGACGCATGTATTATGCCACCCCTGTAAAGCCACCCAAAATGACACCACAGGTCTGCTACTGCAGCCTAGGTAAGGTAGTGCATGCACCCTTTACTGAGGTATAGGTTCACTATACCTAAAAGTCTAATTGGCCGCACTCTGCTCGTCCTACCAGCGTGTTACCCCAAAGCGTTGTGGTCCATGTAGTCAGCGTTGGCAGGTACGCCTCTGCCCAAGTCTTGAGATGAAAGTATGTGTTGCGTTAGCAATCCCTGGACACGTGTTTCGAGGTAGTTGCCTCTCGTCAGCAGGGAGTAGGTGAGTGTATAGGGTTGCTGCGTAGGCTGCCAAAATAAGTTTTCTCAGGTGAAGTACCCCTCGTGGCGCGCAGGTGCGTATCCATGAGCTCGTCAGCTCCACCGGCTCGAGGGAGCCTGAATATTAACAAAAGTCTAATTGGCCGCACTCTGCTCGTCCTACCAGCGTGTTACCCCAAAGCGTTGTGGTCCATGTAGTCAGCGTCGGTGGGTACGCCTCTGCCCAAGTCTTGAGTGAAAGTATGTGTTGCGTTAGCCATCCCTGGACACGTGTTTCGAGGTAGTTGCCTCTCGTCAGCAGGGAGTAGGTGAGTGTATAGGGTTGCTGCGTAGGCTGCCAAAATAAGTTTTCTTAGGTGAAGTACCCCTCGTGGCGCACAGGTGCATATCCATGAGCTCGTCAGCTCCACCGGCTCGAGGGAGCCTGAATATTAACAAAAGTCTAATTGGCCGCACTCTGCTCGTCCTACCAGCGTGTTATCCCAAAGCGTTGTGGTCCATGTAGTCAGCGTCGGCGGGTACGCCTCTGCCCAAGTCTTGAGTGAAAGTATGTGTTGCGTTAGCCATCCCTGGACACTTGTTTCGAGGTAGTTGCCTCTCGTCAGCAGGGAGTAGGTGAGTGTATAGGGTTGCTGCGTAGGCTGCCAAAATAGGTTTTCTCAGGTGTAGTACCCCTCGTGGCGCGCAGGTGCGTATCTATGAGCTCGTCAGCTCCACCGGCTCGAGGGAGCCTGAATATTAACAAAAGTCTAATTGGCCGCACTCTGCTCGTCCTACCAGCGTGTTACCCCAAAGCGCTGTGGTCCATGTAGTCAGCGTCGGTGGGTACGCCTCTGCCCAAGTCTTGAGTGAAAGTATGTGTTGCGTTAGCCATCCCTGGACACGTGTTTCGAGGTAGTTGCCTCTCGTCAGCAGGGAGTAGGTGAGTGTATAGGGTTGCTGCGTAGGCTGCCAAAATAAGTTTTCTCAGGTGAAGTACCCCTCGTGGCGCGCAGGTGCGTATCCATGAGCTCGTCAGCTCCACCGGCTCGAGGGAGCCTGAATATTAACAAAAGTCTAATTGGCCGCACTCTGCTCGTCCTACCAGCGTGTTATCCCAAAGCGTTGTGGTCCATGTAGTCAACGTCGGCGGGTACGCCTCTTCCCAAGTCTTGAGTGAAAGTATGTGTTGCATTAGCCATCCCTGGACACTTGTTTCGAGGTAGTTGCCTCTCAGCAGCATCCCTATACACTCACCTACTCCCTGCTGACGAGAGGCAACTACCTCGAAACACGTGTCCAGGGATGGCTAACGCAACACTTACTTTCATTCAAGACTTGGGCAGAGCACTTGGTGGCAGAGCACAGCCCTATTCAGAGTCCAGGTGTACTCCTCCCACCCATCTATATGTCAATCTTTCTATTCACCACCAGGCTACCTAGCCCTGCCCATCTGGGTTTCCCCAGCCCTGTCATTCACACAAGCCAGACAGCAGATACACATCATGCAGAGGCGGGCTGAAATGGTTAGGCAAGCAAAGGCCAACTTTCTAAAAGTGGCATTTGCAAACGCAGAATATTAAAATAAACCTTACTAAAAGATGTACCTTATTATTCTGAGTTCAGGCATACTAAACTCGATTTTCTACCACGTTCCCTGGGTCTGTTAGGATCATAGGATCTAACAATCTTTCTGGCCTATGAGAACAGGGTAGCCTTAAAATAGTGAAAAATGAAAATGGCTGTAATTCACTATTAGGACATGCCACACACATCAGGGCTTTCCTACTTTATGCTATAATGCACCCTACCCTTGGGCCTACCATAGGGGTGACTAACATGAAGTTAAGGGAAGGTTTAGGGACTGGCAAGGGGGTGCACTTGCCAGTCAGCATATCAGTACCATACTGCACGCAGGTTCTGCAATGGCAGACCTAGACACATTTTACCAGACCGCTTCTGTGGGTGGCACAACCAGTGCTGCAAGCCCACCAGCGGCATTTGTATTTACACGTCCTGTTGCACTTTACTGGGGTCTGATAGTAAACCAAATAAGCCAATCATGGAATCCAACCAACATACACATTTACAATGGGGAGAGCATATGCACTTTAGCACTGAACAGCAGTGGTAAAGTACCCAGAGTCATAAAACAGCCAACAACAGGTCAGAAAAAATGCAGGAGGAAGGCAAAAAGTTTAGGGATGACCCTGCAAAAAGGGCCAAGTCCAACACACTGGCAATAACACCCCGTTTAAAAGTGGCCTGCCTATTTAAGTCAGATGCAGTTCTCCCATTGCATACCCTCAAGCTCCTTCCTGTGATCAGTGAGGCTATCTGCAGGGAAACAGACGTGAGATAATGGCAATAATTACTAGCTACCTAACTAGATATACCCCACACCTCATCCTCTTCCTCAAGTAGGGTGCTTACTAGTGGAGAGGGCTCGAAGGAAGCGTTGAAGTACCCAGCAACAATTATTTTAGAGTTAATTTGATACTCTCCATTCAGATCGTATAGCAACGATAGTACTGGAGATGCACTGCCGTATGGTCTGACCTAGCATAGACATTAAGCACGGTCATGTTTAGACCCTTCGGAAAGGTAAGCTGCATCCCCAGAATGTCTTGGGACTTTATTAGTAATTGCTTATATTTGCAGGCTAAGGTGTTCTTTAAAAGAAATATCTTTCCCCCGCTCTCCCTACCAGCTGTTTTCGGAGGAATAGCTTCCACAGTGTACATGGTATAGATGTTTATGTACCCCCTGTCCACAGCCCAAGTCTCATGGAAGATGCAGATATCATTTTTGTCTATCTAAAAATAACAATGGGGGTCTTGAAGCTCAGATTGGATTCCGACCAGGTTCCAAGAGATTAAGCGTAATTTATTTTTTACCTCGTTGTTGAGTATGGGTAGACATCCATAATTATCTACATTACATAACAGCACATTATCAAGAGTCAAATGGGACAATCGGGTAGATGGATATGATTGTAAGGGGAACGCGACCTTGGCTATACTAATGCGGTTATTAGGTAATGGTTTGGCACTGACTGCTGAATACAAATTATTAGTAGGGGGTCCGACAGTACAACTATCTCCCAAAGGTTTAAGAATTAAACCGCTTTCATAAGCCTAGAGCTTATGTCTTTCCATAGTTGGCCACAAACTAATATATTTGAATTAGATTCATCCCTTGTACTACTACTATATGATTGTAATTGAGTAGTATTATCTAGATATAATCTGCATATTTGCAAGAGAGGTGTCAAAAGAAGAGGACTGCAGAAAGAACCAACAGAGGTATAGAAAGAGGCAAGAGGACTGCAGAAGGAGACAAGAGAAGTGCAGAGAGAAGCAACAGAAGTATAGAAATAGAAAAGAGAACTACAGAAAGAATGAACAGGGGTATAGACAGAGGCAAGGGAGGTGCAGAAAGCACTAACAGAGGTACAGAAAGAGGCAAGAGAGGTACAGAAAAAGGGAAGAGGGATGCAGAAAGAGGCAAGAGGGGTGCAGAAAGAAACAAGATAGGTGTAGAAGAAAAGGAGGGGAAGTGCAGGAAGAGGCAGGAGAGGTGTATAAAGAGACAACTGAGGTGCAGAAAGAGGCAAAAGGGTGCAGAAAGAGGGAAGAGGGGTACAGAAAGAGGTACAAGGGGTGCAGAAAGAGGTACGAGGAGTGCAGAAAAACAACAGTACTGCAGAAAGAGGCAAGAGAAGTACAGAAAGAAGCAAAAGAGGTGCAGAAAGAGGGAAGGAGGGTAGAGACAGAGGCACGAGAAGTGCAGAAAGAAGCAACAGAGGTGCAGAAAGGAAACAGGGGTGGAGAAAGAGACACAAGAAGTGTAGAAACAAGGAGCAGACATGCAGAAGGGGGTAAGAGGGATGGAGAAAGAGGCAAGAGGGGTACAGAAAGAAGCAAGAGGTGCAGAAAGAAACAAAAGAAGTGCAGAAAGAAGGAACGGAGGTGCTGAGAGAGGCAAGCAATGTGCAGAAAGAGGGGAAAGGTATGCAGAAAGAGGCACAAGGGGTGCAGAAAGAAACAAGAGAAGTGCAGGAAGAAGCAACACAGGTGCAGAAAGAGACAAGAGAAGTGCACAAAGAAGCAACAGAGATGCAGAAAGGGGGAAGAGGGATGGAGAAAGAGGCAAGACGGAAGGAGAAAGAAGCAAGAGAGGTGCAGAAAGAATGAAAAGAAGTGCAGAAAAAAGGAACAGAGGTGCAGAAAGAGGCAAGAGGGGTTCAGAAAGCGGGAAGAGGGGTGCAGAAATCGGCACAAGGGGTGCAGAAAGAAGCAAGAGAAGTGCAGAAAGAAAAAAAAGAAGTGCAGAAAGAAGGAACAGTGGTGCAGATAGAGGCAAGAAAGGTGTGGAAAGAGGGAAAAGGAGTCCAGAAAGAGGCACAAGGGGTGCAGAAAGAAGCTAGAGAAATGCAGAAAGAAGCAACAGAGGTACAGAAAGAGTGAAGAGGGGTGCAGAAAGAGGCAAGAGAAGTGCAGAAAGAAGCAACTGAGATGCAAAAAGGGGGAAGGGTTGGAGAAAGTGGCAAGAAGAATACAAAAAGAAGGAAGAGAGGTGCAGAAAGAAGGAACAGAGGTGCAGAAAGAAGCAACAGAGGTGCAGAAAGAGGCAAGAAGGTGCAATAGGAGGGAAGAGGGGTGCAGAAAGAGGCAGGAGGGGTGTTGAAAGAAGCATGAGATGTGCATAAAGAAACAAAAGAAGTGCAGAAAGAAGGAACAGAGGTGCAGAAAGAGGCAACAGGGGTGCGGAAAGAGGGAATAGGGGTAGAGAAAGAGGCAAGGGGTGAAGAAAGAAGCAAGGGAGCTATAGAAAGAAACAAAAGAAGTGCAGAAAGAAGGAACAGAGCTGCAGAAAGAGGCAACGTGGGAGCAGAAAGAGCCAAAAGGGGGTGCAGAAAGATGCAAGAGGTGCAGAAAAAAAACAAAAGAAGTGCCGACAGAAGGAACAGATTCCAAGAGTTGGTGCTTAATTTATTTTTCACCTTGTTGAGCATGGGTAGACATCCACAAGTGTCTACGTCACATAACAGCACATTATCACCAGTCAATTGGGACAATCGGGTAGATGAATATGATTGTAAGGGGAACGCAACCTTGCCTATACTAATGTGATTATTAGGTAATGTTTTGGCACTGACTGCCGAATACAAATTACTAGTAGGGGGTTCGACAGTACAACTATCTCCCAAGGGTTTAAGAATTAAACCGCTTTCATAAGCTATTTGATCGGATATAGGTTGCCTAGAGCTTATGTCTTTCCCTGGTAGGCCACACACTAAAATATTTGAATTAGATTTGTCTCTTATACTACTACTATCTGATTGTAATTGAGTAGTATTATCTAGATTTACTCTGCATATTTGCAAGAGAGGAGTCAAAAGAAGAGGACTGCAGAAAGAACCAACAGAGGTATAGAAAGAGGCAAGAGGAGTGCAGAAAAAGACAAGAAAAGTGCAGAAAGAAGCAACAGAAGTGCAGAAATAGAAAAGAGAGCTACAGAAAGAATGAACAGGGGTACAGACAGAAACAAGAGAGGTGCAGAAATAGGAAAGAGGGGAGTAGAAAGAGGCAAGAGGGGTGCATACATTTGCAAGAGAGGTGCCAAAAAAAGAGGAGTGCAGAAAGAACCAACAGAGGTATGGCAAGAGGCAAGAGGAATGCTGAAAGATGCAAGAGAGGGCAGAAAGAAGACACAGAGGTGCAGACAGAGGGAACAGGGTTGCAGAAAGGTACAGAAAAAGGGAAGGGGGTGTAGAAAGAGGCACGAGGGGTTCAGAAAGAAGCAACAGAGGTGCAGAAAGAAGAAAGGGAAGTGATTAAACAGACAAGAGAGTTGCAGAAAGAAAGAAGATATATGTAGAATAAAGGAGGGGAAGTGCAGAAAGAGGCAAGACAGGTGGAGAAAGAGGCAGGAGAGGTGTATAAAGAGACAACTGAGGTGCAGACAGAGGCAAAAGGGGTGCATAAAAAGGGAAGAGAAGTGCAGAAAGGCAAGAGGGTGCATAAAGAGGGAAGAGGGGTACATAAAGAGGCATAAGGGATGCAGAAAGAGGTATGAGGAGTGCAGAAAAACAAAAGTACTGCAGAAAGAGGCAAGAGAAGTACAGAAAGAGGCAAAAGAGGTGCAGAAAGAGGGACGGAGGGCAGAGACAGAGGCAAGAGAAGAACAGAAAGAAGCAACAGAGGTGCAGAAAGAAGAAACGGGAGGAGAAAGAGACACAAGAAGTGCAGAAACAAGGAGCAGACATGCAGAAAGGGGTAAGAGGGGTAGAGAAAGAGGCAAGAGGGGTGCAGAAAGAAACAAAAGAAGTGCAGAAAGAAGGAACGGAGGTGCTGAGATAGGCAAGCGAGGTGCAGAAAGAGGGGAAAGGTGTGCAGAAAGAGGCACAAGGGGTGCAGAAAAAACAAGAGAAGTGCAGAAAGAAGCAACACAGGTGCAGAAAGAGGGAAGAGGGGTGCAGAAAGAGACAAGAGAAGTGCAAAAAGAAGCAACAGAGATGCAGAAAGGGGAAGAGGGATGGAGAAAGAGGCAAGAGGGAAGCAGAAAGAAGCAAGTGGTGCAGAAAGAAACAAAAGACGTGCAGAAAGAAACAAAAGAAGTGCAGAAAGAAGGAACAGAGGTGCAGAAAGAGGCAAGAGGGGTCTAGAAAGCGGGAAGAGAAGTGCAGAAAGAGGCACAAGGGTTGCAGAAAGAAGGGACAGAGGTGCAGAAAGAACCCAGAAAAGTGCAGAAAGAAACAAAAGAAGTGCAGAAAGAAGGAACAGTGATGCAGAGAGAGACAAGAAAGGTGTGGAAAGAGGGAAAAATACTGCAGAAAGAGGCACAAGGGGTGCAGAAAGAAGCAAGAGAAGTGCAGAAAGAAGCACAGAGGTGCAGAAAAAGTGAAGAGGGGTGCAGAAAGAGGCAAGAGAAGCACAGAAAGAAGCATTAGAGATGCAAGAAAGGGGAAAAGGGTTGGGAAAAGTGGTAAGAGTGATGCAAAAAGAAGCAAGAGAGGTAGAGAAAGAAACAAAGGAAGTGCATAAACAAGGAAGAGAGGTGCAGAAAGAAGGAACAGCGGTGCAGAAAGAAGCTAGAGGGGTGCAAAAAGAGGTAAGAGGGATGCAGAAAGAAGCACAAGTAGTTCAGAAAGAAGCAACAGAGGTGCAGAAAGAGGCATGAGCGGTACAATAAGAGGGAAGAGCAGTGCAGAAAGAGGCAGGAGGGGTGCAGAAAGAAGCAAGAGATGTGCAGAAAGAAATAAAAGATGTGCAGAAAGAAGGAACAGGGGTGCAGAAAGAGGCAACAGGGGTGCTGGAAGAGCCAAAAGGGGTGCTGAAAGATGCAAGAGGTGAAAAAAGAAGCAAGAGAGCTATATAAAGAAACAAAAGAAGTGCAGAAAGAAGGAAAAGAGGTGCAGAAAGAGGCAACAGGGGAGCAGAAAGAGCCAAAAGGGGGTGCAGAAAGATGCAAGAGGTGCAGAAAAAAACAAAAGAAGTACAGAAAGAAGGAACAAAGGTGCAGAAAGATACACAAGTGCAGAAAGAGGTAAGAGGGGTGCATAGAGAGGCACAAGGGTTGCAGAAAAAAGGGACTGAGGTGCAGAAAGAAGCAAGAGAAGTGGAGAGAGAAGCAACAGAGGTGCAGAATGATGGATGAGGGGTGGAGAAAGTGGCAAGAGAATTGCAGAAAGAAGCAACAGAGATGCAATAGGGGGAACAGGGGTGGAGAAAGTGGCAAGAGAGGTGCAGAAAGAAGCAAGAGAGGTGCAGATAGAAACATAAGAAGTGCTGAAAGAAGGAACATATTGCAGAAAGAAGCATGAGGAATGCAGAAAAAGAGAAGAGTGGTGTAGAAAGAGGCACAAAGGGTGCAGAAAGAGGCATGAGGGGTGCAGAAACAAGCAAGAGAAGTGCAGAAAGAAGCAACAGAGGGACAAAATGAGGGAAGATGGGTAGAGAAAGAGGCAACAGAAGTGCAGAAAGAATCAACAGAGATGCACAAAGGGGGAAGAGGGATGGAGAGAGAGGCAAGACGGGTGCAGAAAGAAGCAAGGGAGTTGCAGAAATAAACAAACGAAGTGCAGAAAGAACAAAGGTGCAGGAAGAGGCGAGAGGGGTGCAGAAAGACGGAAGAGGGGTGCATAGAGAGGCACAAGGGTTACCGAAAGAAGGAACAAAGGTGCAGAAAGAAGCAATAGAAGTGCAAAAAGAAGCAACAGATGTGCAGAAAGATGGATGAGGGGTGGAGAAATGGGAAAGAGAAGTGCAGAAAGAAGCAACAGAGATGCAATTGGGGGATTAGGGGTGGAGAAAGTGGCAAGAGAGGTACAGAAAGAAGCAAGAGAAGTGCAGAAAGAAACACAAGAAGAGCAGAAAGAAGGCACAAATGTGCAGAACGAGGCAAGAGGGGTACAGAAAGAAACACAAGTGGTCCAGAAAGAAGCAAAGAGGTGCAGAAAGAGGCATGAGGGGTGAAAAAGAGGGAAGAGGGATACAGAAAGAGGCACAAGGGGTGCAGAAATAAGCAAGAGCTGTGCAGAGAGAAACTAAAGAAGTGCAGAAAGAAGGAACGGGTGCAGAAAGAGGCAACAGGGGTGAAGAAAGAGAGAAGAGGTGTAGTAAGGTGGAATCTGACTACAAGGTTGCCCCCACTTTTTTAATGGTGTTTTGATGGTTTTTGAGTTTGGCTGGGAACCTGTTATACAGGTCACCAGCCTATCTGCTTTCTCTGATAAATTGATTCCATGTACTTTAGGTACACTTCAGATTGGATTCTGGTGTACCCTTGTGAGTCCCTAGTATATGGTATACTATGTACCCAGGGCATAGGTACCCCAGAGGCCTACCAGAGGCTGAAGCATGTATTGTGCCACCCCTTGAAAGCCCTCCAAAATGACACCACAGGGCTGCTACTGCAGCCTGGGTAAGGTGGTGCATGCACCCCTTACTGAGGTATAGGTTCACTATACCTCACCTATCACTGCACATAGTAACCTATCAGTCACCCCTATGGCAGGCTTTATCCATCCTGATGGCAGGGTGCTTGGTTATATGTGAGAGGGTACCCAGGCATGAGCTGAGCCCTTCTGCAGCCTTCAGAATCTCTCCTCCTGGGTTGTCAGTAGTGCAGCCTGACCATATACTCTTAAGTGCATTATATCTAAAACGGTTAATGCTAACTTTGGACTGGCTGCACGGAAACATGTCGTGTTTGGTGTCAATCACCTTGGAATCATATCCCTACCTCAATTCTTGATATGAGGATATGATCCCACCCTTCTAGAGGGAGAGACATGGCAGTACTGGTATACCCGGTAGAAACTTAACAGAGCCCTGGCATCACAAAATGGATGCTGCAGCTACAGACACGGGTCTGGCCTCCTGCTGCTGACGGAAACTCTGGCAGGGAAGGTCTGGACAATAGGTTTCCTGTCACAGGGAGGTGTAACCCCCTCCTAGACAGGATGATGTGTATTTGGGCTGGGTGGGAGTACCCTCTGAGTGCCTTGAAGTCCTGCACTGGGGGCACATATGGTGTCCCTGTGCATAGTCCAGCTCAAACTGGTTCAGGGGCTTCCAGCCCCTGCTCTGGCATGAAACTGGACAAAAGAAATGGGTGAAGCCACCCCTCTTTCCAAACCCTCCCATAGGTGGGTCCCCAGAGCTAGTCCAACCACTTCCTGAGGTATAAGTAAGGAACCTCTGTAACCAGAATTTTAGATATCCCTGGATGAAAATCTGAAGCTGAATCCTGGAACTTCGATGCTCTACTAAAGACTAGAGAACTTAAGAAATCTCCCTTGGGGTCAAGGAGTGACTCCCCTGCTTGGCAGGCACCAATGAAACATTTTGCCAGTCTGCATTTCAGAAGCTCCCGCCGGACTCCAAAATATTTGGGGCCCAGGAAGAGGATTTCCAGACATCTCAGAGGCCGACTCGAGTCCCCAGCAAAATTGAGACCTGCAGCCCTCGTGAGTAGCGTGGAACCGGAACTCCTGGTCAATGTGCACTTTTGCAAGTGCATTGACTTCTTGACGTCTCTTGAAGTTGTGCTTGGAGTTACTTGTAGCCCCCACCTCGAGCAGAGAATCCACTGAAGATTGTCAGCCTAGTCAACCCGAGTGACCCGTGGTCTGCCATTTTGTGTTTCCTCTTGAGGGGTCCCTTCGCGATCCTTCGTCCGTCGACTGGTGGGTCCCTGTGAAGATAACTTTGATTTCTCTTTGGCTTCCCTGGTTGCTCCTGATGTGCACTGACTCCCAACCAAGTGGTGAGTCCCTCAGACCTTGCTGATCTGCACCGAAGCATCTTTCTCTTTTCTGCATGGGTTGCTGTTGCCAAGGCTTGTTGTGTCCAATCCGGGCACCAATGCTGCAGCACTCGACATCCTTTTTGGGCCAGCTTTACTCAAGCTCCTGGTTGTCCTCGACACCTCCTTGTCCTCGTGGCTGAAGAGTCAAGCTTTACCTTCTTCACCTGAAATCACCCGACTTCGGTAGGCATTCGCCTATCGTCCTCCTGGTCACTGGCAAGGGATCCACACTCTGTCCCCTCTGCTTTCAGGTTCTTCATGACTTTGATCCAGGCTTGGATCTCTTCGGACACTTCGCATCTTCCTGGCAGCAGCACTTCTTTGCCAGCTCCCATTGAAATCGACGACGCGACCCGACACCATTTGACACCTATGCACCCGGCTTCCCTGGGTGAGGTAACACGAGTACTCCGGTGCTCCCGTGGGTGTTGACCCTAGAACTTCCTAAGTCCCAAAGGGTTTGGTCCTGACTCATTTCTAAGTGTCCCTAATCTTTAAAATTCCAAACGCGACTTTCCACATAGAAGCTAAAGGGAGTTCGCGGCTGTGTTCTCACACTGCACATGGCCCCAGTGAGTCCCCTGTGTCACTACCTTGGGTGGTTCCTTGGGGTCCCAGCGATTCTACAGGCTCTAGGCCTTGTGTCTAGTTAAGTCGTGGTTCTTATACCACTATTTTAGTATATGGTTTGGCTCGCCCCTAGAGCCTGACGTGTATTTGTGCTATTTTACTGTCATATTTGAAGTGTAACTTATGTGTCTTGACCTCTAGCCTCACAAAGAGACTAGGAGGGTGTGTTTAGAAATAAATACATATATTTTATATATATACCTGGTGTGGTTGTCTTTCATTTAGCCATTCAAGAGATTATAGACTGGTAAAACAAGCTGCTTTACATTCCTTCAATACTTAGCCTCAAGGCTGCACTCCATAGCTACCACGGATAGCTTTCAATAAAGGTTGTCTTTAACCTATTACTAATAAGGGGTTGTTTGGACTGGTACAGGGTGCCCACTATAATTAGTGGACAGCATATTCCAGGCCAACGTCTCACATTGGTGGTAGCGGTGGGATTCCAGCTTGCTATTGTTTTACCAGATAATCTCAATTGAGTGACTAACTGAAAACCACTAAAGGTACCTTCCCTAGGTAGATATAATATAAGCTTTAGAATACAGTAAGTTCTACTGAACTTAAAGTTGTGTGTTAAGGGCTTAGCACACCCTTTCTACAACTCAAGAGAGTTTAGTAGGCCACACTACAGTAGGTGGTGCAATACACCACACCTCACTAGTAATGTCTTCAAGGCCAGGAACCAGTGGGCCCCTGCCAGAAGCCAATGGGCTTCTTGTCTCCAAGTATGATAACCTCCAATTCATGGAACTGAGAGCATTATGCAATACTAGGAAACTGAAGATAGGCAAAAGTCCAACCACCCAGCATCTCATAGAGGTACTCAGGCTGGATGATCTCAGAAGACCTATAGGGTCTGAAGGGGCAGGCAGAGTGGGTGGGACAGCACATGAGGAAGGGCCTAGGGGTGAAATTCCCCATGACCTGACCTCTAATGCTGACCAGGAAGATGACAATGATCTTGACTTAGAAAATCCAGCTCCCCTGGAAGATGAGGGGGAGGGCCTTATTGGCCCCCTCTTTGTCCCTCCAGGAAGAGTTGGTGGAGGGCCTAGAAGGTCTAGATCTCCCTCAGTGGAGTATAACCCTTCTGGTTCATCTATAGGGACCTCTATTCCTTCTCATAGGAGGGAAACCTCTTAGGAGAGGAGGGAGAGACTGCTGAAGTATGAGGAAGCACAGCTTGAAATCAGAAGGAAGCAGGTAGCCCTAGACAAGGAGGCCGTAGAGCTCTACAGAGCTAGAAAGAAGTTGGGACTAGAATCCCATGGTGGCAGCAACATCCCTAGAGATATAGTGAGAGGTCTCATGACAATAGAAACCTGAATAAGATTTTCCCTCCCTACCAGAGTGGGGATGACATCCACAAATGGATAACTGCACTGGAAAGGGCCTGTAAAGTTCAAAGGGTGCCCCAGGAGCAGTGGGCAGCAATCTTATGGCTCTCTATTGTATTTCAAAGCAGGCTCAGACGAATGGAATAAGTGCACAAAGGTTTATTCCTTAAGGAAAGATCCTATCCACCAGATAGCAGAACAACAGCTCAACACCAACTGCCCTTTACAAGAACTTTCTCCTCCCAACCTTCCAACCCACAAGATTCCACATATCCTGCACTTGACATAAATAGCAACAATAGAATACAGAACCCAGATATGTCATCCCTTACAACCACAGTAGGAACAGAAGATACCACACATCTCCCTTCCTTATAACAAAAAAAAACAAAATACAATGGCATGACATACCATAAACACTGAAATAAAAAATACTATATATACATATATGTACAAAGTTAAACATAATCTTTCAGATAACCAGGATATGAAACAACTCTCGACGAACGTCGGACCACCACCGCAGGAGTGCATGGATTCCTACTTAAAGAATGCTCCATTCTTTTTTTCTCCACAGTCTTATTCAATTTACGATGAGCATCCTTCAAGAGTACCACTCTGTTCAAATTCCATACACGGTGATCTTGAGTCTTTACAGCATTCCTAAAAACCTTAATAACAGTCATAGGATCAAAATACTTAAGATTTGAACAACCAACCTGACCAGGTTTTTTTTACAGCAACCAGATCACCAACCTTTACCTTTAATGCTTTGACACCTTTCCTACTGTCAAACATAATCTTCCTCTCATCAGCCTTACAATCCTCCCTTACTTTGAGATCCTCTTCATCACACACATTCTCTTTACCCCTACTCACACCATACTCATTAACCCAACATGGATCCAAAAGAGTGTTGGGGATTCTTCTTCGAAACAAAAAAAATGGAGTTTTCCCTGTAGTGGAATGAGGAGTTCTTCTATATTCCTCAACTTTTTTTAAAACCTCACCCCTCCAATCCAAAGAAAGAGACTTTGCAAGAGTAATCGTCTCCTTTAAAACTCTATTGAACCTCTCCACCATTCCATTGGCCTCTGGATGGTAGAGAGAACATTTCTTGTGCACAATCCCACAAGAACTCAAAAATTCCTCCATTTCTTTAGATACAAATTGTACCCCGTTATCAGACAGCATAGATTTGGGGAAACCCTCTCTACTAAACAACTCCTTCAAACATTTGATGATATTCAATGAATCAATATGAGCCAAGAAAAATACCTCCGGCCAGCGAGAGTACATATCGATCACAACTAAAAGATAAACTTGAGAACCAGTAATATTAATAGGTCCCAAAATATCCAGCGAAATCTCATCCCAAGGAGCCTTGGGACGAGACCTCACAAACATTGGTTGTACCCTTGGTACCTTAGATTTGTCACCTAAATTACACAAGACACATTCACGAATTTCTCTTTCAATAAACTTGTCCATACCCGGCCACCAATAAGATGACCGCAACCTCTCTTTGGTTTTAGTGATCCCAGGATGACTAACATGACTAAAGTCCACTAATTCTTTCCTAATTTTATCTGGAGGAATAAGTTTCGAACCTCTAAATAGAATAGCTCCAACAACTGCAAGTTCATTCCTCACATACCAAAAAGGTCTCGTCATATCAGACCCACACTTCGCACTTAACCAATTACCTTGAATTAGCTTCATAACTTCACTAAGTGTACCATCCTGTGCAACTTCCTCTGACCATTTCTCCTCTGAAACATGATGCGGTTCCACCGTGCAAACACATTCATCACCTTCTTCAACCTCATCACCATCACTACAATTCTCCGGCACCAACCTTGAAAACACATCCGCAACCATATTGTCCGCACCAGGAATATACCTGACAGAAAAAGAATACTCCTGAAGTCCAATCACCCACTTAGTAATCCTGCTCGATATCAAGTCCAAACCCTTTTCCTCAAATATTTCCCCCAACGGCTTATGATCCGTCCTTACTTCAAAATCAATTGCCCACAAAAATTTCTTCAGCTTCTTACCAGCCCAAAAAATCGCTAGAGACTCCCGCTCAACAACCGAATACCGTGATTCGGGTTCCCTCAAAGCACGTGAAAGAAACATGACAGTCTTCACACCTTCTGAACCCACCTGCTGCAGCACCGCACCAAGACCCTTTAAATTCGCATCAGTCGTCAAGATAGTTTTCAACTTGGTATCAAAACTTTGTAAAAATGGTGCACACGCCAATTTCTCCCTAATAGACACAAATTCCCTTTGACATTCACTTGACCAAACAAAGGTAGCACCCTTCTTAAGTAATGATCTCATTTCAGATGTGAGTTCAAAAAACCCTTTAACAAATTTTGCATAGTATTCGATCATGCCAAGAAAACTCATAAGTTCATCTTTCGAAGTAGGTGGAGATAGCTTGTGAATCGAGCTAACCAAATCCTCCTTTGGTCTAACACCCTTCCCAGAGATGTTATGACCAAGGTAATTCAATGAATCTGACCTAAATTTACACTTTTCAATCTTAACAGATAAATTACCACTACACAGCTTTGATAAGACAGCTTCAAGACGAGCGTCATGTTGCTCCGTATCATCACCAAACACAAGTATATCGTCTTGATAAATGCATACACCTTTCACACCTTTAAGTAAACTCTCCATCACCCTTTGGAAAACCGAGGATGCTGAGACAAGACCAAAAGGCATCCTGAAGAAGCGGAAAGTTCCAAACGGAGTAATAAAAGCCGTAAGATCTCTACAAGATGGTTCCAATTCAATTTGATGGTATGCCGACGTAAGGTCGATCGTACTAAACACCTTAGCACCACCCAACAAGACCAACAACTCACTTATGTTAGGTAGAGGATATCTATCCACAACCACACTTTTGTTCAATTGGCGCAAGTCTACACATAGACGCAAATCCCCATTGGCTTTCCTAGCTGCGACCACCGGAGAAAGCCACTCAGTTCCTTCCACCTCCTCAATTATTCCATTCTTTTTTAACTTCTCTAATTCCTTCTCCACCTCATCCTTAACGGACAAAGGTACCCCCCTAACTTTACACGTAGAAGGAATTGAATTGTTCTTTAGTTTGATCATGTGCTGATATCCTTTCAAACAACCCAAAGTATCATTGAACACACTGGGAAATTGCATCTTCAATTTCCTCGTAAACTCACACTCATCACCTTTACCAACCACACACACTGGATCTTTCAACAATATTTGTGGATCTGAATTGGGATCCAGATAGACACCGAGATCAGCCTGATGTAACCAAGTTATTAAACTATCCCCCTTCTTTGATACATAAACCTTCCCTGAAGTCATCCTTCCTTGATACTCAATCATGCCCAAGAAGTAACCATGCAATTTTATTGGTTCACCACCGTAAGCAACTGGCGTTATGTCAGGTTTGAACAATTTCACTTTGTGTCTCAACTTGTTCACATATAACTCATTGGACACAATTGTTATCTTTGCACCAGAATCAAACAAAACACGGGTCGAAATTCCATCCACTATGATGTCATCAAATGGGCATGATTTCTTATTACTACCACCAACTACCTCCGAAACAATCTGTCCACACTCATACTCATCAGCACTTGTGTATGCGCCATCATCCTCATATACATCTACCCTCTTAACTCTTGTAGAAGGTTTGGTTCTACAGACAGAGGGATAATGCCCCTTTTTTTTTACATTTACTACAAGTATTACTAAGCGCGGGACATTTTCGGTCATTCGTGAGATGACCACTCCTATCACATCTAAAACACCTGAAAGAGGAAGACATGCTATTCATTTTCCCACTGTCAACAGTAGACTTCTCCCTTGTGTCCTGCATCCTGGGAACCACTTTCTTTTCAATCACAGATCGCAGCTTTTTCTCTCCTACAGCTTGTACCTTTGCACCATCAGTTTTATCTTTATTAATTATAGCTACACACTTCAATGAATGCTCAATTCTTTTGGCCACCGCAATGACCTCATCCAACGTTGGTTCATCCCTTAGCCATAACTCCTCTCTAACCTTATCCATATTACAACCCAACATGAATTGCTCACGTAAGTGCTCATCCAACAAAGCATCAAATTTACATGCTGATGCTAACTTCCTCAAATCCGTCAAATAGCTTTCAACAGTCTCTTCCTCACGCTGCATCCTTTTCCCAAAGTGATACCTCTCCAGAATCGTGCTTATTTTGGGAAGATAATGCTTATCTAACTTGCATATACAGATCTCATAATCATTCAAACCAGCTGCTTCATTAAAAGGCAAATCAGGTAAATGGTCAAAAAGTGTTAGGATCTTCCTGTTGAAACAGCTGCCGACTACGCCAGTATTGTATTTCAAAGCAGGCTCAGACGAATGGAATAAGTGCACAAAGGTTTATTCCTTAAGGAAAGATCCTATCCACCAGACAGCAGAACAACAGCTCAACACCAACTGCCCTTTACAAGAACTTTCTCCTCCCAACCTTCCAACCTACAAGATTCCACATATCCTGCACTTGACATACATAGCAACAATAGAATACAGAACCCAGATATGTCATCCCTTACAACCACAGTAGGAACAGAAGATACCACACACTCCTTTGCAGAGAAAGGTAGAAATATGCTCGTCACTGTTAGAGAAGAGGATGCAGACAATTACAAGGTCTTGAAGAGTGCTCTGATTGATGTGTTTGGCCTAACCACTGAACAGTATAGGTTGAAGTTCAGAGACACCCAGAAGGCTCAGACTCAAGCTGGGTTGACTTTGTAGATTGTGCTACTAAGGCTCTGGAAGGTTGGATACATGGCAGCAAAGTGCATGACTTTCAATGATTGTACAATTTGATTATGAGGGAGCAGATCCGAAAGTCCTCCCCTGGGGTGGGTCCCAAACTCCTTCCTCCTCTGAAAAAAACCATATTGCCAAGTTTGTAAAAAGCCTGGCCACTGGAAAACTGATGCCAGTTGCCCCAGGATTGGAAATAAAGAAAATGTTCCTCCAACTAATACTACCAATACTCCTGGTACTACTAGTAGTAATCCCCCAGGTGGTAGTATTGTACTCAAAATGATAGGTGCATTCTCATGGGGAACAGAGGTGGGCCCTAGATTAGACAGGTCCCCCTCACAAGCCTCCTCAGTCTGTGATGGTGGCATGGGATTTGCCACTTTTACCACGGGTCCCAACCCTTTGGACAAATACAGACAGGAGCCCTTGATCAATGGTCAAAGAGCTTTGGCATTCAGGGACACAGGGGCTAGTGTCACCATGATGATAGGGAAGCTAGTCCCCCCTTAACAGCTTTTACCTGAGTTTAAATACCAGGTGACCAACATTGATGGTATCAGGACATATCATCCCATGGCCATAGTCAATCTCAGCTGGGAAGGGGTCACTGCCCCAAGAGAGTGGCAGTGTCCCCAAACTTGTCTGTAGATTGCCTGTTGGGCAATGATCTGGAACCTTCGGCCTGGGCTGAAGTTGAGATAGAGGCCCATTTAAGAATGTTAGGCCTCCCTGAGAAAGTTGATGGGGCTGTGGTGTCCACAGCCCAACCCCATGGATATTTTGGAGTGATGGAGCCTGAAAGAATGGCCCACTCTCCTCCACAAGAGAGCACAAGGGTTGAAGAAAAGTCTTCATCCCCCCCAGACTTCAGGAAAAAGGCAGCCTCCTCAGGGAACTGATCCTACCCCTAGTGAATGAACTGCCCCAGAGGTAGTCAGGCCTTTCCTGGCAACACCTGTAGGAGAGTAGGATCTGCTTCACATGGGTACCCCCACTTTTTGCTGGTGTTTCATTGTTGTTAGACCTTAGTCTGGCTGTGGCCCTGCTAATCAAGACCACAGCCTAGCTGCTTCCTCTCTAAAATGGTTTGCATGTACATTAGAGACATATCTAATTGGATTCTGGAATGCCTTATAAGCCCCTAGTATATGGTATACTATGTACCTAGGGCATAGGTACCTCAGAGGCCTACCAGGGGCTGAAGCATGTATTATGCCACCCCTGGGAAGCACTTCAAAATGGCACCAGAGGTCTGCTACTGCAGCCTGGGTAAGGGTATGCTTGCACCCCTAAGAGTGGTATAGGCTACCTATATCACTACCATTGCTCACACATATAAAACCTATAAGTCACTCCTATGGCAGGCCTTAACAATCCTGAAGGCAGAGTGCTTGGTTTTTATGTGAGAGGGTGCCCCTGCATGAGCAGAGCCCTTCTGCAGCATTCAGAGTATCTCCTCTGATGCTGTTTGTGGTGCAGCCTGACCATATACTCTTAAGTGCATTATAACCTTGCGGTAAATGCTAACTTTGGGATGGCTGCACGGAAACATGTCGTGTTTGGTGTCAAACGCTTTGGAATACTACCCTGGCAGCGGGGATAGCATTCCACCCTTCTAGAGGGAGAGACATGTTCACACTGGTCTAACCCTGTAGGACTTTCTAGAGCCCTGGCATCACAAAATGGATGCCTCTGCCACAGACACGGGTCTGGCCTCCAGCAGGGGAGGCCTGGACAATAGGTTTCCTGTCCACCTCCCCAGACAAGCAGATGTGTATTGGGGCTGGGCGGGAGCACTCTCTGGTACTTTGAAGTCCTGCACTGGGGGCACATTTGGTGTTCCTGTGCATAGTCCTGTTCAAACCGGTTGCAGGGGCTACCTGCCCCTGCTCTGGCGCAAAAGTGGACAAAGGAAATGGGTGTAACCACCCCTCTTTCCAAACCCTCCCATAGGTGGGTCCCTAGAGTATGTCCAACCCCCAAACTTAGTATAAGTATGCGACTTTAGATTACCCTGGATGAAACTCTGCAATATATATCCTGGACCTTCGACATTCTACTTTGACTATAAGACTGAAGAAATCTCCCTTGGGGTCAAGAAGTGACTCCCCTGCTCCGGAAGCAGCCGTCGGTAACTTCCCCTTCTCCTTGCGCCAGTCTGACTTGGCTCCCTTGGTGTAGGAACTGTTTGGGTGACCCGGCTTGCCCACCCCACGGCACTAGCCCCAGGGGGGGCCATTGGAAAACAGTGTTGACCTTCTGAGCCTCGTTCCATACAGGCAAGTGGGGCCGCGCGCCTAAAAGGAACAGGGGAACTTCGAGGCGACGAGGCAATGCTGGAATTGCTTTCAAGCTTTCAAGCTTTGGATTAACTGACGCCATTTTTGTGGAGCACAGGTCAAATTGTATTTGTTGAGGCAGTTTTTGTGGGGCAATTTGGGGGGACCAGGCATAGAGCAAAAAATCACTGCCCATCACAGTAAGGTGAAGGATTGCCTCGTGGTAGGGGTTTATGGCAAGGAGCCCCATATGGATTAAAAGGAGTTGTTTATTCAGGATCCCTCCTCCCCGTTTGTGCAGCAGTACCGTAAGGAACTTTACAAGGACATAATTAAAATGGTTTGATTGCTGCCCCACTTGATTTCATCGGGTGCCGCTCCGTGAGTCCCTCATTCCCGCTGCTGCTGGGCTCGGCTCCGCATTTTCCTTCTCGACGGCGAGTTCCCTCCAGCGTCGACGACCGGCCGGGAAGTGAGGACTGCATCTCCCAGGAGCCCTTGGGGGCAGGACATTGTAGATGCTGTGCCTGTAGCCGTTAGGGGCTGAAGGAGGCTGGGCTGGGCCCGCTTTCTAACACACAAGTTTAATCAGGATCTGTGAGAAGTGGAGGTGTGTTGTTCCTTGGAGGCTACTGTCTTCTTGCTAGTTGTTATATTGCGAGTCCTGATTATTGCTCCTGTCCATTATATCCTATGGCTAAAAGTAATAGTAAGTGCCCTCCAATGGGGGGTACGGGGACATTAGAAAGCGTTGTTTCCAGGGAAATTGAAATGGTGGAAAGGAGGTTATCTTTGGAGCCATTAACCCAGATTAATCTTGTGAAACAACCTGGCGATACTACCTTAGGTCTAGGTGCCTTACAGGCTGCATGTCATTACCCCAATGGGTCTATGTTAGAGTCCAGTTTTGTAATTTCTCCTGCCTCTACGAATATCTCTAGCCCCCCTCCTTCACCGCCCGTTACACGTACTAGGCAGCTACAGGCCCTTCCTGTCGCTGTTACTAAAATAACCAAGGGGAAAAGAAAAGCTAATAACGTCCCCAAAGGAAGTCGGCAACAAGCCAAACAACCCAGGAACAAAGATTCCGTACATGGGTTGGACAGACAGGAAAGCAGTGTGGTTGTCCGGGCTATGGTTGACAAGTGTCACGGGTGTAATGAGTGTACTGACCAGGGGGAAGTAGATATCACGGGGGTTAAGACGGCCTAACTGTTAAAGCTTATGGATGAGCGATTGAGAGCGGCTATATTGCCAGTCATGGATAGACTCAATAAGATTGACGACAGACTTGTCCTCATTGAACGTCATATGGCGGGCCAGAATGCATCGATGCCAAGGCAAGATCCATCTGAGATGCACCCTTTAAGTGTAGTAGCAACTAGAGTTTCTGAGTTGGTTGAGTCAATGACGACCCCTGTTCCCCCTGCTGTAGGCCCCATAAATCCTCCTTCATCTGCTTCAGGAACTAATGGTGGTGATAGCTCGGGGCCTAGGGGCCCTACAGGTAGACTAAGTCCTCTTGCTGAGTATCCATCAAGGGAACGTTCCCTGTATTTGCCGCCGGAGGCCTGTCCGTATACTGTAATTTTGGCAAACGTTCCGAAAACTTGTGATGGTAGGGAAGAGCATTGGTCCTCGTTAAAAAATAAAGCCCTCCACTACTTGGCTGGTAAGGCAGTATTAGGGAGCCACCTTTTTGAAAGTTTTAAAATGGTAAGAAGGGTTCCATGGGTGGGGAAGACCAATAAGTCGCTGAAGGGTGACTGCGTTGTAGTGAGCTTCAGCTCTCCTGATTTAGTAGACCACATCTTGAGGCAGGCAGGGTCGATCAGAATACATCAGGACTATGTAAATGTTCTCCCGTTGTTTTTTTTTTATCCACCTCATAATTTGGGGATTATTGGAAATAGAGGGTACATCTCTCAGTTTGTCCCTCCGAGTAGTACATTGGTTCTTAGTAATAGGTATGAGGCCCTTAGCACTTTAGATGTCAATGATTGACTCAGTGCTGATAGAGTTCAGGCCCATAATAATGAACTTAGAGCGGTTTTTTCTAGTGACTCTGGGCTTCTGTTTTCCACTGTATTGGCTGTGAAAGATAGTATTGACCTTAATGGCTTTGGAGACACAATTTTACCCCTAAAGATAGCTTGCGGAAAAGGAACTAGCCAGATGACCACTGAGGAGGTTCAAGCGGGTGGGAGAGAAATAGTTCCTCCTATTGTAACTGGTAATTTGACTGTTACGGTTCCTGTAAACAGAGAGGATGTTGATTTTCAACTCCTTTCACTGGATTTGGAGAATACCGTGACACAAGAGTTGGGGCATGGGTGGGGAACCCCAATAACAAATAAAATTATGGCTTTATCATGGAATATTGCTGGCCTGCGATCTAAAAGAGGCGATATAAATTGGAAGGTTTTTCTCTCCACCCACCACATAATTGCCCATCAAGAAACGTGGGAGGCCAAAGACCCCTATCATTTGGATGGGTACCAGTCTTTTAATAAAAATGCCATGCATTCCACTATGGGGAGACCACGGTGGGGTCTCTTGTTATTATTTAGTCTCAAGTTACTATACAGTACAGAGTTGTTAGTGACTAGTTCTCCAAACATTTTGGCGGTTAAACTTGAAGGTGCCAACTTGCCGTCATTATTAGTGGTGAATTTTTACAACTCATTCACTAGGTCTGATGAATTGGAGCACCTAAAAGCACTGTTTACATTTTTGGACGAGTATGATGCAAATAACGTTACACCTTATTCTCTTTTACTTTTTGGCGATTTCAATATCCATGTATGTCATCTCAATTGTTTTGAAAATATCAATTATGATCTTTGCCCTCAAGAGGTTATCCATTTTGAACACTCTAAGGGTGGGATGTACCTAGAGAGTATTTTATCTGCCCTTCATTTATTTGCTCCTGTACAAGATTCTTTGTCTCCTGCCCCTATGTTCACTGGACAAGGCCATTATAATACGATCGACTATATTTTTGTGTCTTGTCTTTTGAAGGATTCAATAGGTGCCTTTTGTGTCACTCAAAATGCCTTAAGTGATCATAATCCTCTCACTATGGAAATTAAAGTTAAGGCTCTGATGAGGGACAATCCACTGCCTATGATTTCTAATTTAAACCTAGTTTCTATAAATCAGGGAAGACGATTGAGATGGGATGTTATCACCCCGGCTGATTTCCTCGAGAATTTGTATAATAGTAATAACGAGGATCTAAGCCTATGTTTGTCGACAGAGTCGCAACCAGTGGAAATCCTTGGTGCTTTCGAGAGAATAACAAAACAGGTAGTGGGGAACTTAACCTGCCACGAGAGACCAAGGCCTAAGAAACTAAAAAATTGGTTTGATCATGCCTGCTCTAGTGCTCACACTGCACTCCTGTTGGCATTGAAAGAAAGTGGAAAAGACTCAAGTAAGATTGTAGAGGCAAGAAGGTCCTATAAATAAGCAATAAAGGCAAGGAAAATCCAGTTAAGAAATATGGCATGGGATGAATTGTCAGAGGCAAGTGTTTTGAAAAATAGCACTCAATTCTGGAAGGTGATTAATAGTCCACTTTTTGATGAGTTGGAGAATACAAATAAAGACTGTCTTATCCCGCCAGATAGATGGGTGGACCATTTTAGTGGTCTTTATTCTGAGATTCATCAACCTAATCCAGTGAATTACGGGGATATTAAACAGGCTTCAAAAATTCATTTTAAGGACGATGAAGTCCTGGAGGCCATTGTGTCAATGGCAAAAGGTAAAGCACCAGGTCCGGATGGCGTCCCTGTGGACCTTTATAGGGCAGATCCAAGGTACTGGGCAAAGATTTTAACTTCTGTTTTTAACGCAGTATCAAAGGCGGGTGCTCCTATGTCATGGGGCAAAGCAGTTATAGTTCCATTATTTAAAAAAGGGTCAAGAGAAGATCCGGCATGTTACCGGCCCATCTCTCTCTTGGATTCTGCTATGAAGATAATGGGTAAAGTAGTTCTCGTTCGATTAACAAATTGGTTGGAAGATAAATCCATAATTTCTGACTTACAATATGGGTTTAGACAAGGTAAGGGCACAGTGGGTCAATGCCTCAATTTACATCTTATCATTGGGAAGTACACGGTTGCTAAGCAGGGGGACTTACATCTAGCATTTATGGATTTGTCCACTGCTTTCGATCTTGTAAATCATCAAAAATTATGGGCCTCACTAGTGGTACTGGGGCTTGACCCTGTGTTGATATCCTTCCTGGCGGTTATTCACGAGGACACTACCGCAGTCGTCCGCTACAATGAAGATGGGAGTCTGTCAGAAGCATGGCAGGTAAAGCGAGGGGTAAGACAGGGGTGTATTCTTGCCCCCCTGCTTTTCTCGCTTTACATTAATAATCTGGGTGAGGCTCTAATCTCGACCAGTAAGGATATTCCCAGAGCCGGCACAAAATTGATTGCCGCATTATTGTATGCTGACGACACGGTTCTGCTGGCAAGAACCGCGAGAGGCCTACAAGCCCTTTTAACGGATTTAAGGATTTTATGGTCTCTTTAGACTTAACAATAAATTTTAAAAAATCACATTCCATGTCAATTGGTTGTGGGAGGGTGAAAAAGGCTACATTCTACTGTAATGGGCAGGAGCTCACAAAAGTGCAGACCTTCCCATATTTGGGGATTGTTTTTGATGACAGGAGATCTTGGGTCATGCAACGCGCCCAGAAAAAGAACATTCTTGCTAGGGCGACAGGAGCGCTGTTGGGCTTTGCAAAACGTTTGGGGTGTAAACCCCTACCCGCTCTTATGAAGATATATAGAGCTAAGTGTGTTCCTATGGCCCTATATGGCAGCGAGGTATGGGGTTATAAGGCTACGACTGAAATCCAAACAGTAGAAAATGCCTTTTTCGGAAAATGTTGTCACTCCCCCCATCTGCTCCTATTTTTAATATATATGAAGACTTGGGGGCAGGTTATCTTATTGATCAAATTTCTGTGGCTCCATTGTTAGGTTGGTTGAGAGTTTGGGCACATCAACCCCCGAATCTAAATCAACTTATTATTCAAGACTGTTTGTCTCTTGACAAAGCCATGTCTATTCCATGGTTTCGATATATTAAAATTAATTTGGAGTCACTTGGCTGCCTCGAATTGTTTGACAAACCAAGTGCGTTGAGTAAAGCGGAGATAAAGGCTTTTAAGACTTGAGTAGAGCGATGTTACTGAGGGAAGGAGGTGAACTGGGAAAGCCGGCAGTCAGGAGGTTTGTCACACTAAGGCGTCGATTACGATCCGGTAAAAACCGGGTACGAACCGTCGGTCGGAGCGTATTCTCCGTCCGACTCGTACCCGGTTGTAAGACATTACAGACATGGAATTACGATTCGC
Organism: Triturus cristatus; assembly: GCF_964204655.1. Taxonomy (NCBI): domain Eukaryota; kingdom Metazoa; phylum Chordata; class Amphibia; order Caudata; family Salamandridae; genus Triturus; species Triturus cristatus. The sequence goes on from NC_140584.1 coordinate 10,183,229, forward strand.
ACGGAAACACCATTTCCGTACGAATCGTAAAAAACACCGACCGACGAAAACATGCATACGAATGTGATCCGGGAATGCTGCGACGTGACGTCGGGACGCTTCCAGGCAGCGTTTCACGACCCAGGAAGTACGATTCGAACCGACAGCAGTCCGGACGGCAATATTTTCACGGCACACAAAAAGTGCCGGAAAGCGAAGTACGGCGCGAAACGACCAGAGTAGGTAGCCCGGTAAGCGCCGTACCCCCCCCAGCCCCTGTACGTTCGAGTCGACCCCCCCCAGCCCCCGTACGTTCGAGTCGACCCCCCCCAGCCCCCGTACGTTCGAGTCGACCCCCCCCAGCCCCCGTACATTTGAGTCGACCCCCCCAGCCCCCGTACGTTCGAGTCGACCCCCCCAGCCCCCGTACGTTCGAGTCACCCCCCCAGCCCCCGTACGTTCGAGTCGACCCCCCGTGTATGTACACCCAGTGCGTAGTGCTGGGGGTACGCACCGTACATACACGGGTGGGGGTACGACTCGAACGTACACGGGAGTACATACACGGGGGGTACGACACGTACAGTTCGACACGTACTCAGGTGTACATACACGGGGGGTACGACACGTACAGTTCGACACGTACTCGGGTGTACATACACGGGGGGTACAACACATACAGTTCGACACGTACTCGGGTGTACATACACGGGGGGTCGACTCGAACGTACGGGGGCTGGGGGGGTCGACTCGAACGTACGGGGGCTGGGGGGGGTCGACTCGAACGTACGGGGGCTGGGGGGGTCGACTCGAACGTACGGGGCTGGGGGTGTCGACTCGAACGTACGGGGGCTGGGGGGGTTTGGCGCGTACATACGGGGGCTGGTGGGGGGTTCGGCGCATACCGGGCACCTGTTTGGACGTCTCCATTGTTTGCTATAGGAGTTCGGTGCGGACGGTCTTTTAACCATACGGTTATAAAATCGGACGCCCGGGACGGATCGTACTTGCACGGTCGGACTTCGCTTTTCAGGTTTGTGCGGTAAATCGTCCGAGGACGTGTCGGACACTTTTTCCGACCCGAGGACGTGTGGGGAATTATTCCCAATGCGACTCGTATGGGCTTTTTACCATGCGAATCGTGATTGCCAGTTTGTACGGCACTTGTACGATTCGTATCGTAAAAAGACCGGATACGAGTCGTACGGGAATTTTTTTTACCGGATCGTAATCGGCACCTAAGTATAGGTAGAGAGATCCAGCCATACCTGACCTATATAAACAAACCATTTCATCTGTTTTTGTTAATAAGGTTCAAGCATGGCATGCTTCCCTGGCTACTGGCTTACCCTAAGGGTTTTTTCAAAGAGGGAACCCTGGGGCCCTGCCCTTGCGATAACCCCGCAGAACAAAACATGTTGCATTTGGTATTTTTTTGTAAATTTTACTCTTTGCAGCGTAAGAAATTTATTTTTCCTATTTTTAAGAACTGTAATTTTGAGCAAGTGAGGCCCGCACTGGTTTATCTCCAAATGCTTGGGTCACCACTGGTATGCTTCGGGGTAGCCAGCTATATTACAGGGGCCATTAGGTGTAGAAATAGGGCGCAGTCTTCTTAATAACCTCCCCATATTTTATTAGTATTGTTTTTGATAGTTGGTGAAAGTGGACTGATGAAGTTGTAATGGTTTTATGGATTTGTGAAAATTGCTGAATCAGTTAGATGATATACTTTTTATTGTGTATTACGTGCCAATTGTATTGTATTATTTATTATTTATGAAATGTTGTAAATTGTGTTTTAATCTGTATTGTGTTAGTGGTCTTATTTGATTTTTTTGTAACTGTAACTACTTGCATTATGAAACATTGTCCTGCGCTTTGATGGTTTTAAAATGTTTAACCGAATAAAGCAATCTTTTGACTGACTGACTCCCCTGCTTGGCAGGCAGCAAAGAAGCAACTGACTGGTCTGCATCGCTGAAGCTCCTGCCAGACGCCAAAGTCTTTGCATCACCAGAGGTGGATTTCCAGACTTCCCTGAGGCTACCCTGAGTCCACAGCAAAACTTAGGCCCGTGGGTGACGTGGAACCATGACCCCTGGTCACCGTGAACTTTTGCAGCATCACTATCTTCTGGGACCTCCTTGAAGTTGTGCTTTAGACTCCGAGTAGCCCCAGTCTTGAGCACCTCCTGCACCAAAGATTGCTGGCCTCCACTCCACGAGTGATCCGTGGGCCAGTGTCAAGTGTGACCGCTTGAGGCTCCTTTGCAATCGCTAGCCCGTTGGCTAGTAGGTCCCCACGAAGGCAACTCCTCTTCTAATTGGGCTTTCCTGGTTGCTCCAGACGTGCCCCAGCTTACCCTTGCTGGGTGAGTCCCTCAGACCTTGATGGTCTGCACCGCAGTCCTTTCTCTGAATTCCAGTGACTTCCCATTGCCAAGGCTTGTTGGGCCCAATTTGGTCGCCGACACTGCAGCACTCGACAGACTTTGTGGGACAGCACAAATCCAGCCCCTGATCATCATAGGCACCTCCTGGACCTCGTGGCTGAAGAGTCAAGACACCCATCAACTCACCTGAAGCACCCGACATCTGTGGGCATTGGTCCATCCTGCCCTCGGTCACTGGCTAGTGACCCAGACTCTGTCCCCTCTGCTTTCAGGTTCCTTCCATCCTAGGCTTGGATCTCTTCGGACACTTCTCCTCTTCACGGCAGCAGCAGTTCTTTGCCAGCTTCCATTGCAATCGACGACGCGACCCGACACTAAAAGACACCTATGCACCCGGCTTCCCTGGGTGAGGTAACTCGAGTACTCCGGTGCTCCCGTGGGTGCTAGCCCTAGAACTTCTTAAGTCCAAAAGGGTTTGGTCCCTAATCTTTAAATTTTCAACCGCAACATTGTCCATAGAAGCTAACGGGAACCCGCGGTTGTGTTTACACACTGCATACAGTCCCTGTGGGTCCCCTGTGTCACTACCTTGGGGTCCCAGCAAATCTACAGGCTCTAGTACTTGTGTCTATTTCAGTCGTGGTTCTTATGCCACTTTTTTGGTATATGGTTTGGTACGCCCCTAGGGCCCAAACGTGTATTTGTGCTATTACTGCTGATTGCTAACTTGTAAATTAAGTACTTCGAACTCCAGTCTCATAAAGAGACTAGAGGGGTGTGTTTTTACCTAAATACATTTATTTTGAATATATACCTGGTGTGGTTGCCCTTTCATTTGATCATTCAAGAGATTATAGACTGGTAAAACAAGCTGCTTTACATTCCTTCAAGACTTAGCCTAAAGGCTGCTCTCCATAGCTACCACTAGGATAGCTTTCAATAAAGGTTGTCTTTAACCTATCACCATAAGGGGTTGTTTGGACTGATACAGGGTGCCCATTAGAACTAGTGGTCAGCATATATCAGGCCACCTTCTCACAACACCTCTGATGGCAGAGGACCCTTCCAAGGTGGTACCCAGTCTGGAGCAGGAAACCTGCCCGTCTCTACCCTGACTGAGTCAGCCCAGGGCTGCAGAGATCAGGGAGGTCAGTGGACCCCACAGGGCCCCCTGTCCAGAGAAACCTCCCCATCAGCAGATTAGGGGCACCCAGTCTAGTAGCCCTAGCCAGGTGAAAATTCCTCAACACACTGAGGGATCTCCCATACCTTTGTGTAAGGACCTCCCCCAGAAGGACTCTGATGGGCAAGAGCAATCCTGGGACCAAAAGGTTCCAAACCTGCCATGTCCCTCCAGTGTTCCACCCAAAGGGACTCAACCCCCGGCTGTAGGCAGCCAAAGGTTGACCCTTAGAGCAAAGTGCAACTCAGTCATGGAAAGAGAGGCATACATGGTAACCAGTGATCTGAGGAAGGTGAGACCAACTTTATTAGGGCCTCACTTCCCTACTCAGACACCTCACCAGCCTTTTACTTTACCAAAACACACCACAGGTAGTAATTCCCCATGGTGGAGACCCTCTCATACCCTTAGGGTGAGGGATAGCTTAGTGGACTATAAGACAGGGAGTAACCATGCTAGTGGAGGTACGTCCTTATATGGCCACTTAGTCAATAAAGGCTCAACCGGCCAAGGTTAGCCTTATATCATTTCGTTTGGGGGGTTATGTAGGAAGGTGAAATCTGACCACATGGTTGCCCCAACTTTTTCCCTGGTGTTTTGATGTTTTTTTACTTAGTTTGGCTGGGAACCTTCTATTCAGGTCCCCAGCCTATCTGCGTTCTAGATAAATTGATTCCATGTACTTTAGTTACACACCAGATTGGATTCTGGGGTACCCTTGTGAGCCCCTAGTATATGGTATACTATGTACCCAGGGCATAGGTACCCCAGAGGCCTACCAGGGGCTGAAGCATGTATTGTGCCACCCCTGGAAAGCTGTCCAAAATGACTCTACAGGTCTGCCACTGCTTTCGATCTTGTAAATCGTCAAAAATTATGGGCCTCACTAGTGGTACTGGGGCTTGACCCTGTGTTGATATCCTTCCTGGCGGTTATTCACGAGGACACTACCGCAGTCGTCCGCTACAATGAAGACGGGAGTCTGTCAGAAGCATGGCAGGTAAAGCGAGGGGTAAGACAGGGGTGTATTCTTGCCCCCCTGCTTTTCTCGCTTTACATTAATAATCTGGGTGAGGCTCTAATCTCGACCAGTAAGGATATTCCCAGAGCCGGCTCAAAATTGATTGCCGCATTATTGTATACCGACGACACGGTTCTGCTGGCAAGAACCGCGAGAGGCCTACAAGCCCTTTTAACGGATTTAAGGATTTTATGGTCTCTTTAGACTTAACAATAAATTTTAAAAAATCACATTCCATGTCAATTGGTTGTGGGAGGGCGAAAAAGGCTACATTCTACTGTAATGGGCAGGAGCTCACAAAAGTGCAGACCTTCCCATATTTGGGGATTGTTTTTGATGACAGGAGATCTTGGGTCATGCAACGCGCCCAGAAAAAGAACATTCTTGCTAGGGCGACAGGAGCGCTGTTGGGCTTTGCAAAACGTTTGGGGTGTAAACCCCTACCCGCTCTTATGAAGATATATAGAGCTAAGTGTGTTCCTATGGCCCTATATGGCAGCGAGGTATGGGGTTATAAGGCTACGACTGAAATCCAAACAGTAGAAAATGCCTTTTTCGGAAAATGTTGTCACTCCCCCCATCTGCTCCTATTTTTAATATACATGAAGACTTGGGGGCAGGTTATCTTATTGATCAAATTTCTGTGGCTCCATTGTTAGGTTGGTTGAGAGTTTGGGCACATCAACCCCCGAATCTAAATCAACTTATTATTCAAGACTGTTTGTCTCTTGACAAAGCCATGTCTATTCCATGGTTTCGATATATTAAAATTAATTTGGAGTCACTTGGCTGCCTCGAATTGTTTGACAAACCAAGTGCGTTGAGTAAAGCGGAGATAAAGGCTTTTAAGACTTGAGTAGAGCGATGTTACTGAGGGAAGGAGGTGAACTGGGAAAGCCGGCAGTCAGGAGGTTTGTCACACTAAGGCGTCGATTACGATCCGGTAAAAACCGGGTACGAACCGTCGGTCGGAGCGTATTCTCCGTCCGACTCGTACCCGGTTGTAAGACATTACAGACATGGAATTACGATTCGCACGGAAACACCATTTCCGTACGAATCGTAAAAAACACCGACCGACGAAAACATGCATACGAATGTGATCCGGGAATGCTGCGACGTGACGTCGGGACGCTTCCAGGCAGCGTTTCACGACCCAGGAAGTACGATTCGAACCGACAGCAGTCCGGACGGCAATATTTTCACGGCACACAAAAAGTGCCGGAAAGCGAAGTACGGCGCGAAACGACCAGAGTAGGTGGCCCGGTAAGCGCCGTACCCCCCCCAGCCCCTGTACGTTCGAGTCAACCCCCCCAGCCCCCATACGTTTGAGTCGACCCCCCCAGCCCCCGTACGTTCGAGTCGCCCCCCCAGTCCCCGTACGTTCGAGTCGACCCCCCATGTATGTACACCCAGTGCGTAGTGCTGGGGGTACGCACCGTACATACACGGGTGGGGGTACGACTCGAACGTACACGGGAGTACATACACGGGGGGTACGACACGTACAGTTCGACACGTACTCGGGTGTACATACACGGGGGTACGACACGTACAGTTCGACACGTACTCGGGTGTACATACACGGGGGGTACGACACGTACAGTTCAACACGTACTCGGGTGTACATGCACGGGGGGGTATGACACGTACAGTTCGACACGTACTCGGGTGTACATACACGGGGGTACGACACGTACTGTTCGACACGTACTCGGGTGTACATACACAGGGGGTCGACTCGAACGTACGGGGGCTGTGGGGGTCGACTCGAACATACGGGGGCTGGGGGGGTCGACTCGAACGTACGGGGGCTGGGGGGGTCGACTCGAACGTACGGGGCTGGGGGGGTCGACTCGAACGTACGGGGGCTGGGGGTGTTCGGCGCGTACATACGGGGGCTGGGGGGGGGTTCGGCACGTACATACGGGGTCTGGGGGGAGGATCGGCGCATACCGGGCACCTGTTTGGATGTCTCCATTGTTTGCTATAGGAGTTCGGTGCGGACGGTCTTTTAACCATACGGTTATAAAATCGGATGCCCGGGACGGATCGTACTTGCACGGTCAGACTTCGCTTTTCACGTTTGTACGGTAAATCGTCCGAGGACGTGTCGGACACTTTTAACACAATTTAATCCCAACGGGGACATGGTCTCCAAATCAATAATATTTCTTGATTCTAGTTGGCATAATGTCAGTTGTCTATTTCCACCCCTTACACCAATTGGGACTGCATCAATCACCACCATTCTCAATAATTCCTCATTCTGAAAATGCTGTTCAAAAAAGTGTCTAGCAACTGGATATTGCCTATTGTTGTGTCGTATAGCTCTGACATGTTCCAACACTCGTTTCTTTGCACAATGAATTGTGCTGCCGATATAGACCCTATTACAAGGACAAATCAGTGCATAGATACAAAACGTGGTGTTACACGTTAGGGCCTTTTTAATTCTGAATTCCCTTCCACTGTTTGCCCAAATGAGTGTCCTACATTCAAAGCTGTTTCTGCATGCCTTACATTTTTTACAAAAACGAAAACCTGGGCAATTAGTGCAGATCTTCTCATCCTTGCTAGTCACATAATTAGGGCACATTTCATCTCGGAGTGGTTTACTTTTCTGAAATGTAATTTGCGGACAGCTACTTAGATACTTTTGAAGATTGGTATCAGTTAATAGAACATGCCAGTTCTTTTTCAATATTTGGCGAATGTCTTGTGCTTGCCCTGAATACGTGGTAATGAATCTCAGTGTTTCAACATCTGTCTCACGGTTCTTTGGATGTAGTAGTTCAGTACGTGTTACCAACTCCACTTGATCACATGCCTCTGAGATAGTTTTCTTATTGTATCCTCTTTCTTTAAAACGACAAATCATAATTGCCTTCTCCTCTTCATATAAGCTCACTGAGCTACAATTCCATTTTGCGCGTAACAGTTCCCCATACGGGATACTGTATATCAGTTTACGAGGATGAGCACTAGCAGCATTTAAAATACTATTCCCTGCAGTAGCCTTACGAAAGAGTTTGGTTTCAATGGAATTGTCCACAATCTGGACTCTCACATCCAAAAATTCAATTTCTGTTGCACTTATGTTTTCAGTTAGGGCAATGTTAAACTGATTGTCATTCAACCTGCAAATAAACCTCTTGACTGACTCAGTATCACCATTCCATATGATGAAAATATCATCAATGAACCTGAGCCACAAGGCACAGCGATCAAAATCTGGGATTGATGACACTACCTGCTCCTCCCACCAGCCCATCACCAAATTGGCATAGCTGGGGGCGAAGCAGGTTCCCATCGCTGTGCCCTGTGGCTGCCGGTAAATGACATCATCAAACATAAAGAAATTATTCTTTAAACAAAATTGAATCATGGCCAAAATCATCTCAGAATGTGACCATAATGAGATTGAGCGAGTTTTCAAATAATGTCTGACTGCTTGTAAGCCAAAATCATGATGGATGCACGTATATAAGTTGCATACATCAAGGGTCACCAGGATATAATTGGGTTCCCAGTGAATGCCATCAATGATTGTTAAGAAGTGGGTTGTATCCCTCAAATAAGCTGGTAAACTGACCACAAATGGTCTCAAATAGTGGTCAATAAAACGGGAAGTGTTTTCTAGTAAGGATCCAATTGAGGAGACAATTGGTCTCCCCGGAGGATTCATTGGATCCTTATGTAGTTTTGGCAATAGATAAAGTATGGGAATACGGGGAAATTGGCATCTGAGATAGTTGTACTCCTCCCATTCCAATAATCCTCGTTGTCTCCAATCCACGAGCAATTCTTCATATTCCATATTTGATTTAGCTATAGTTTCTCTATCCGAAACACTATAACAAACCTTGTTGGTTAGCTGTCTACGACCTTCCAATAAATAAGCTTGTTTGTTTAGTAACACGACATTACCTCCTTTATCGGACTGGCGTATTACTATAGTCTTATCTAATTTCAAGTCCTCTAATGCCCTAATTTGTTCTTCACTTACGTTTTTTTGGCAATATGGAAGCTTTTTGTATCGTATCCTTTTGAGGTCAGCTAACACCCCTCTTTCAAATACATCAATGGCATCACATTCAATTTGTGGCAAGAATACAGACTTAGGTTTGAAACCACTCCCTGGGTTACTATTTGTGTCAATCTCCAATTCTTGAGCAAGATTTAGTATATCAACATTCGCAGTTTGCTCCTGCTGAGAAGTCAAAATATTTAAGAATTCAACATCTTCCACATTCAAATTGCTCAAAACAGCTGTATCACTTCCAGAATCCCTGGACATACATTTCGTATCAAACCATTTTTTCAACTTTAGTTTGCGTGAAAAGTAAAAAAAACTTCACGCGAACTTCAGCCAGGATAGCTTGATTCCAGTGGCATGGAGAGCACGGGACTCACGTCTGAGCATACCCGTCCCACTCGGGGTGACAAATTCAAAAAAAATAATTGATGGACAGAATGCAGAATAATGTCATACATTCACCCCAGTACAGAGATCTGGGCCTAAATCCATCGTTTTTTGCTCACCATGTCATTCCAGTTTGAACCCAGCCATAAGCAAATCAGTCTTGACCCTGTGCCTCATGGGAACAGTCCAGCCCGAACTGCCAAGCCAGGTCCTCCCTGGACTGGAAACAAGCATCCTAGGACCGGTTTTGGGGTGTCACCCCTCTTCAGCCAGGATAGCTTGATTCCAGTGGCATGGAGAGCACGGGACTCACGTCTGAGCATACCCGTCCCACTCGGGGTGACAAATGCAAAAACAATTGAGGGACAGAATGCAGAATAATGTCATACATTCACCCCAGTACAGAGATCTGGGCCAAAATCCATCGTTTTTTTGCTCACCATGTCATTTCAGTTTGAACGCAGCCATATGCAAATCAGTCTTGACCCTGTGCCTCATGGGAACAGTCCAGCCCGAACTGCCAAGCCAGGTCCTCCCTAGACTGGAAACAAGCATCCTAGGACCGGTTTTGGGGTTTCACCCCTCTTCAGCTAGGATAGCTTGATTCCAGTGGCATGGAGAGCACGGGACTCACGTCTGAGCATGCCCGTCCCACTCGGGGTGACAAATGCAAAAACAACAATTGATGGACAGAATGCAGCACAACGTCATACATTCACCCCAGTACAGAGATCTGGGCCTAAATCCATCGGTTTTTTGCTCTCCATGTCATTCCAGTTTGAACCCAGCCATATGCAAATCAGTCTTGACCCTGTGCCTCATGGGAACAGTCCAGCCCGAACTGCCAATCCAGGTCCTCCCTGGACTGGAAACAAGCATCCTAGGACCGGTTTCGGGGTTTCACCCCTCTTCAGCCAGGATAGCTTGATTCCAATGGCATGGAGAGCACGGGACTCACGTCTGAGCATACCCATCCCACTCGGGGTGACAAATGCAAAAACAACAATTGATGGACAGAATGCAGAACAATGTCATACATTCACCCCAGTACAGAGATCTGGGCCTAAATCCATTGTTTTTTTGCTCACCATGTCATTCCAGTTTGAACCCAGCCATATGCAAATCAGTCTTGACCCTGTGCCTCATGGGAACAGTCAAGCCCGAACTGCCAAGCCAGGCCCTCCCTGGACTGGAAAAAAGCATCCTAGGACCGGTTTCGGGGTTTCACCCCTCTTCAGCCAGGATAGCTTGATTCCAGTGGCATGGAGAGCACGGGACTCACGTCTGAGCATACCCGTCCAACTCGGGGTGACAAATGCAAAAACAACAAATGATGGACTGAATGCAGAACAATGTCATACATTTACCCCAGTACAGAGATCTGGGCCTAAATCCATTGTTTTTTTGCTCACCGTGTCATTCCAGTTTGAACCCAGCCATATGCAAATCAGTCTTGACCCTGCACCTCACCGGTCCCAGGATGCTTGTTTCCGGTCCAGGGATGACATGGCTTGGCAGTTCGGGCTGGACTGTTCCCATGAGGCACAGGGTCAGACTGATATGCATATGGCCATGTCTGAACTGGGGTGGTGGAGTGAGCTAAAGAATGATGATGGATTAAACCCAGATCAGTTGATTGGGGGTGAGTGCTTGCAATGTTCAACACTCCGTCCATCATCCCCTTTGGTTTTGCTTTGTTCGGCCTAAGTTGGCAGGGTATGCCCAGACGTGGGTCCCTTGCTCACTTTGCCACTGGATTCAAGCTAGCCTGGCTGATGACGGCTGATTAGCCAGAAACCGGTCCCAGGATGCTTGTTTCCGGTCCAGGGAAGACATGGCTTGGCAGTTCGGGCTGGACTGTTCCCATGAGGCACAGGGTCAGACTGATTTGCATATGGCCATGTCTGAACTGGGGTGGTGGAGTGAGCTAAAGAATGATGATGAATTAAACCCAGATCAGTTGACTGGGGGTGAGTGCTTGCAATGTTCAACATGCCGTCCATCTTCCCCTTTGGTTTTGCTTTGTTCGGCCTAAGTTGGCAGGGTATGCCCAGGCGTGGGTCCCTTGCTCACTTTGCCACTGGATTCAAGCTAGCCTGGCTGATGACGGCTGATTAGCCAGAAACCGGTCCCAGGATGCTTGTTTCCGGTCCAGGGAAGACATGGCTTGGCAGTTCGGGGTGGACTGTTCCCACGAGGCACAGGGTCAGACTGATTTGCATATGGCCATGTCTGAACTGGGGTGGTGGAGTGAGCTAAAGAATGATGATGGATTAAACCCAGATCAGTTGACTGGGGTGAGTGCTTGCAATGTTCAACACTCCGTCCATCATCCCCTTTGGTTTTGCTTTGTTCGGCCTAAGTTGGCAGGGTATGCCTAGACGTGGGTCCCTTGCTCACTTTGCCACTGGATTCAAGCTAGCCTGGCTGATGACGGCTGATTAGCCAGAAACCGGTCCCAGGATGCTTGTTTCTGGTCCAGGGAAGACATGGCTTGGCAGTTCGGGGGGACTGTTCCCATGAGGCACAGGGTCAGACTGATTTGCATATGGCCATGTCTGAACTGGGGTGGTGGAGTGAGCTAAAGAATGATGATGGATTAAACCCAGATCAGTTGACTGAGGGTGAGTGCTTGCAATGTTCAACACTCCGTCCATCATCCCCTTTGGTTTTGCTTTGATCGGCCTAAGCTGGCAGGGTATGCCCAGACGTGGGTCCCTTGCTCACTTTGCCTCTGGATTCAAGCTAGCCTGGCTGATGACGGCTGATTAGCCAGAAACCGTTCCCAGGATGCTTGTTTCCGGTCCAGGGAAGACATGGCTTGGCAGTTCGGGCAGGACTGTTCCCATGAGGCACAGGGTCAGACTGATTTGCATATGGCCATGTCTGAACTGGGGTGGTGGAGTGAGCTAAAGAATGATGATGGATTAAACCCAGATCAGTTGACTGGGGGTGAGGGCTTTCAATGTTCAACACTCCGTCCATTATCCCCTTTGGTTTTGCTATGGGCTACAGTATTGTCACTTTTGAGGATGTTCTGCCAAGATCTTGTGTGTTTTTTGTGTGTACATGTACGTGAGGATAACCCTTGTATCCACAGTGTCAGGTTCTCTGGTCTTGGCACCCAGTGTTTGTTTTCTGCTCACTGTACTCATTTTTGAAATTGCTCTGTTGAGCACCCATTTCGGATATCCACGGGCTCTAAACCTAGAGATCATGATCCCTTGTTCTATGTAGTATACCTCGTTGCTACTGCAATTCCTTTTCACCCTCATCAGTTCCCCATAAGGAATGCTCCTTTTCAGGGTATCGGAGTGGCTGCTGAGCGCATGAAGGAGGCTGTTTCCTGCAGTGTCTTTGTGAAACAGGGTAGTCTGTAGTATGCCCTGTCAAGCTTCAACCCTGACATCAAGAAATTCTATACATTCCTTGCTTATGTTGTGTGTAAGTGTTATGTTGTGTGAGTTGTTGTTCAGTTTGCTGATGAAGTTAGTGGCTTCCTGTTCACTTCCCCTCCATATTACAAAGAGGTCATTGTTGGACTTGGCCCTTTATGGCAGGTTCACCCCTGAACTTTTTGCCTTAAGCTCTGACATGGTGGTAGTAATTTTAGGCCTCTGCGCACTTTAGCCCTGTGGCCCAGTGTAAAGTGCACGTGCGCTCTGAGTGCGTGTGGTTAGATAGGCCTGCCCTCCCATAGGAATGCATGGGGGATATGTGTGTCCATGGTAATTCCTGGTATGAGAGGAGTGCAGGGTCGAGTTTAGTATGTGCAAACTTGTGAGGATAAATGCTGCGCAATTGTGTACGCAGATTAATGGTGACTAGTGGAGAAATGCCACTTTTAGAAGTTGTCATTTCTGTGTGCTGTGTGCCTGCCTGCCTGATATGAATGGCATGCCTGGCTTGTGATTGACAGGAGCTGAGAGGTTTGGGTGGCTCCAGGAGACAGGGGGAGTCAGTCCAGTGGTGAATAGAGAGATCTGCATGCAGATGGGAGGGAGGAGTTGCACCTGGGACCTGAATAGGGCTGTGCCTTCCCTCCACAATGCCGGCTCCGCCCCCTGTGGTGTGTCTGATCCCTGAGCCCCCACCTGACAAAGGAGAGAGGAGCTGAGCAAAACAAAGTGCTCCAAAGCTCCCTAAACCAGATCTGACTGGTATCCCCAAGCCCTGTGCTGTGACACAAAGGGAAATGTAGTATAAATATAGGGGCTGTGACCCCATGAAAAGGTTCCTGTTCTGTTGCTGATCCTGACGGAGGGGGGCTTGCTGTTGCTGGGACCCAGGAGGGACCGTCATGGAGGCTGCCTCCCTGCTGGGGGGGCCGGTGTGCTGGCCCCTGGGCCCAGCTCTGCCCCAGAAACTCTCCTGGACTTTTCGCTGTGGAGCTGTGGCTCCTAAACCTGAAGGGTGCTTTTATTTGAATTTCCCCCAGGAGGAAGGAGCGCTTCTGCTTTCCACTGCAGCGCTGAGCTGCAGCTTGCTGGGAGGGAATCCAGACCTGGGGATCCCCCCCCATCGATGCTGAGCTTTGCGGGTGCCCACCCCGCTTATTTCTTTACTTAAAAGGTGGGTGCCCACCCCGCATTCTAGTGGAGCTTTTGCGGGTGCCCACACCGCTTATATCATTATTTACAGAGCGGGATCCCACCCCGCATGTCACCGCCGCGGCCCGAGTGTGTAATGGCCGCCGACCCGGAAGCCAGGCAAAGTTCGCCTGCTTCTGGGCGGGGCCGGCGGCAAGACCGGAAGTTGTGCCCGTGTCGATGCGGGGCTCCTGTGAGTCGATGGAAGCCCCGGCGTGCCAAGGTGGAGGACAGGAGCCTACCCCACCTCCGGGGAGGCCCGGGTGAAGAGCTGTGATGCCGCGACCCCAGGCGGGACTCCCATAGTGAAGAGGGAGTCCCACAGGCAGCCACACCGCGACCGAGAGAGGTGAGCCTCCACAAAACCCCGCCGGCCCAGAGAGCAGCAGAGCTCGTCAGGAGGACGGCCCACAGCCCGGTGAGTGAAGAGGGCTGGGGGTGAGAGGGGACCGAGGCACAAGTGCCAGTGCCTACCCCCTGAGCGGCCCCACATGGCAGAGGTTCGTTCCATCGTGGGCATGTTTTGTTATAGAGCCCATGTAGCTCCATTGGGGGCATGTCTTTCTGTAGTTAGGAGTGAGATGCACTCCTTTTGCCCCCTTTCCTTCACAGCTGTGCAGCACTTAGTGCCAGCTGAACTGTTTAGGTTTGCGCCATGGCGCCATTGGATTCAGCTGCTAGGCAGCAGCCCTGACATTCTGGACACAGGGCGTTTGAGCCCCTTTGAGATGGCCAGTTGGCCAGGGGGTTGGGGAGGTTTGTAGGGCCCCAGGCCCTAACGTAATTTATGCCTCTAATATGGTCTTTCTTAGGAGTCTATGTGCTAAATGTGGTCGATGTGGTGCTAGGAAATGTGATTCATGTAGTATGATTTACGCACCCTGTTTTATATCTCTAAATGTAGTTTTATGTCTATGAGGTTGGTTCGCATATTATGGTTAATACGTTCCATGGTGTGATTTATGCCCCTAAAGTAAGTTATGCTTAGGAGCTGAGGGTCTAATGCATTTAGACTTATGAGAGAATTCCTTAATGTGTGTATGCTGGTGAGGTTGGCGCAGAATGTAATTCGCGCCTGATTTGATACTGTGCATCATGTAGTTTATGTTACAGGTTGATGCTAAGTACAGTGATTACCAGTGGTTACTGGTTATGCGTTTATGATCTGTTTTACTTTTACTAAGTTCACTTTGTGATGGTTCTGACAGTGGTCCAGTGGGCCCTGTCAGGTGTATATAATTCCTTGTAAATATGATCCAGTGCCAGGTGGCATCCTGTATATTATGTGTTTACTATTCTAATGTGTTAGGAGAATACAAAGGCTATTTTTGATATAACCGTGTGTGGAGTTCCTTTTGTGGTGGGCCTGGAATGTTGTTGCTGTGTACGTGCGCAATTGCTTTACACATTGCCTCCGTAATAGCCCTGACTGCTCGTGCCAAGCTACCAAGGGGGTGAGCAGGGGTTATCTTTGGCGTGTAACTCCCTTGCCCTGACTAGAGTGGTGGTCTCTGCCTGGCTTTGGAGTAAGCCTTAGCCAACCATAGATCCCATTTCTAACATTGGATTTCAGCGTTGAGAATAGGACTTGCGTTTGCGCAGTACCACAGCGACAACTGGCTGCATTGCAAAACTGCATTTTAGATAGTCACAAGGAAAGGGATTATTGTGTCTAAGTTTGTTTTAAGTGTCATTTCCTTGGAAATGTGTTTCTTGTGCACTATGAGTTGGGTGTCCTGCCAAGGACAGAAACCAGAGAATCTGCAGGCGAGACTGCCATTGAGCCATTGCGCTGGTTCTTGGGTTGGCCTACAGTGGGGACTTAATTGGTATGGAGTAACTAGCTCGGGAGGGTAGATCATTCCCTAAGTGCAGTGTGAGTTGTCTGGATTCACCAGTAAGGGTGGGATCCAGTGGTGGCAGCAGAAGTGAGTATAGTGCATGAAGTCCCCGAACCGTTCCCAGAGTATGGTACCTGGTGCTCAGTAAGAGGGGTGCAGGTTGAGATTCAGGGGCAGTAGATACTGTCTCACTGGTCTGGGGGGGGCGGGTGTGGATGAGTGCTGTGTTGCACTGGACGATTGGGTTCTCTGAAATCAGAAGCTTGCATGGGAAGTGACCCTAGAGGAATGGTGCAGGTTTCTTCCAACCTAGAGTGGTGGAAGATATTCAGAGTTAGGTGCCCTTATAGTGAGGAGGTTGCAAGGCCTCACATCATGTCCTGCGAGGAAGGTGTGAGACTGGGCCGTGTTCCGTGCCTCAACCTCAGTCTCCAGTACTGGATGGTTCTTAGATGGAACACCAGCAAAGGAACCTAGTCTGTCCTGTTTGACTGTTCTGTGTGGGGGGTCCACGTGTTAAGAGGATCTGTAGAGGCATTGGGGAGTGATTCCAAAAGGAGTGGCTGAGGTGTCTTCCAGCCCAGAGTGGTGGAAGAGGTTCAGAGAAGCCCAGCTAGGTCCCGGTGTAGTGGGAGGTGTGTAGGGACTCACGTCCTGTCTCAGAGGAGAAGGAGTGAGTGGGACTGCGTGTCTCCAGGTGCCCGAAACCTCATCTCAGGGCGTGGGTGGTTCTTTAGGGAACACCAGGTTGGGAGCCTAGGCTGTACTTGTAGACCATTTGAGGAGGATCTCCCAGTGTCTAGAGGACGTGGGGTGTCTGTAATCAGAGCTCCAGCAGTCCTGTTGTCTGGCAGTACCGCTTCAGTTGGGAGGGTGCAGAAGTCCTGAGTGAGGGGTGAGAGGGGTAAAGAGTCCCTAGTGGGAACTAGTGGGTCAGGGGCCAGCCAGAAGGGCTGAGTCGCCAATGATTGGCCATGGTGATGTCACATCTGTCCTGGGGGATCTGCACGCACTGTCAGATGGACAGAAGGTCGTGAGATCTGCACCAGGCAGACTGTCACACAACACATTAGTTATGTGTCACCCTCGGAGGGGCATGTGTGCTCCCCGTGAAGTCCTGGTTCGCCAAGCATCTGACCAAAGGGTACCGGCCCTGGGTTGGGGAGCCAGGAGCAGGTGTTTCCTGTCCTGGATGGAAGGGCAATTGTAATCAGTGTCCTGGCCGGTTTGCCTTCTAGGGGTACCCCTGTGAACACAGGTGCGGTCCATCTTAAGTGAAGAGACCCTGTGTTTCCTAGAAGGGGTGGTGCAGGCCTAGGTCTTTAGGATCCCTGGCTGAGTGTGGTAGTACTACCCTGAGAGCAGGTGGGGCCCATCTTAAATGAAGGGACCCTGCTCTACAGTGGGAGGGTGCAGAACTCTGGAAGGGGGTGCAGAGGGAGGGAGTCCTCGCCTCTGACCCCGGTGCATCCGGTGAATGTGGATCCCAGGTTGTAGACCAGTTGATGGAGAGAGGTCCTGAACTGGTGGGAGAGTTATATTCTGGAGGGTGCTTCTCCTGGGAGAGTGCGCAACCCCAGAAGTAGAGGTAGGGTGAGGAGACGCTTTGACCATGACCTCTGGTCAGCCTAAGGGTGCGGACCCTAGGTTGAAGGATAAGTGGTAGTTTGGAACTACACTGAGAGGGAGAGTGAAGAATGGCTATTGGATGCCAGGGGTTACTGCCCACCACTCTGTGGATTGGCAAGGACCAGTGGTACCTGGATGGCCTAGGGCCTGGTCCTGGCCGTGGACAACTAGGGAATACCAGTGGGGTAGCCTAGTTGGGCCTGAGAGTTTTCTTCAGAGGAAATCACGTTGGTTCAGAGTGGCATAGAACCTGAGGGTGTCCCTGCAGTGCGGGCCGGCGTCCGTGTTCTATCGCCCCAATCAGGGAAGCCTATCACAGTGGTGATTGGTCTGCCCTGCATTTTGGCTGGAAGGGGGTTGCGTTAGACTTCGCCCTTTTTGGCAGGTTCACCCCTGAACATTTTGCCTTAAGCTCTGACATGGTGGTAGTAATTTTAGACCTCTGCGCACTTTAGCCCTGTGTCCCAGTGTAAAGTGCGCGTGCGCTCTGAGTGCGTGTGGTTAGATAGGCCTGCCCTCCCATAGGAATCCACGGGGGATATGTGTGTCCATGGTAATTCCTGGTATGAGAGGAGTGCAGGGTCGAGTTTAGTATGTGCAAACTTGTGAGGATAAATGCTGCGCAATTGTGTACGCAGATTAATGGTGACTAGTGGAGAAATGCCACTTTTAGAAGTTGTCATTTCTGTGTGCTGTGTGCCTGCCTGCCTGATATGAATGGCATGCCTGGCTTGTGATTGACAGGAGCTGAGAGGTGTGGGCGGCTCCAGGAGACAGGGGGAGTCAGCCCAGTGGTGAATAGAGAGATCTGCATGCAGATGGGAGGGAGGAGTTGCACCTGGGACCTGAATAGGGCTGTGCCTTCCCTTCACAATGCCGGCTCCGCCGCCTGTGGTGCGTCTGATCCCTGAGCCCCCACCTGACAAAGGAGAGAGGAGCTGAGCAAAACAAAGTGCTCCAAAGCTCCCCTAAACCAGTTCTGACTGGTATTCCCAAGCCCTGTGCTGTGCCACAAAGGGAAATGTAGTATAAATATTGGGGCTGTGACCCCATGAAAAGGTTCCTGTTCTGTTGCTGATCCTGACGGTTGCTGTTGCTGGGGCCCAGGAGGGACCGTCATGGAGGCTGCCTCCCTGCTGGAGGGCTCTGTGTGCTGGCCCCTGGGGCCAGCTCTGCCCCTGAAACTCTCCTGGACTTTTTGCTGTGGAGCTGTGGCTCCTAAACCTGAAGGGCGCTTTTATTTGAATTTCCCCCAGAAGGAAGGAGCAGTTCTGCTTTCCGCTGCAGCGCTGAGCTGCAGCTTGCTGGGAGGGAATCCCGACGTGGGATCCCCCCTATCGATGCTGAGCTTTGCGGGTGTCCACCCGCTTATTTCTTTATTTAAAAAGGTGGGTGCCCACCCCGCATTCTATTGGAGCTTTTGCGGGTGCCCACCCAGTTTATATCATTATTGTTTCACCGCCGCGTCCCGAGTGAGTAATGGTAGCCAACCTGGGAGTCAGGCAAAGTTCGCCTGCTTCTGGGCGGGGCCGGCAGCAGGTCCAGAAGTTGTGCCCGTGTCAATGCAGGGCTCCCGTGAGTCGATGGGGGCCCCGGAGTGCCACGGAGGAGGTAGGGAGCCTACCCCACCTCCCCGAGTACTCATGACGAGTCCCGGGTCCCAGGAGGGGGCCCAGGTGAAGAGCCATGATACTGCAACCCCAGGCAGGACTCCCGTAGTGAAGAGTGAGCCCCGCAGGCAGCCACAGCGCAACCGAGAGAGGCGAGCCTCCACAAAGCCCTGCCGGCGTGGAGAGCAGCAGAGCTCGTCAAGAGGATGGCCCGCAGCCCGGTGAGTGAAGAGGGCTGGGGGGAAGAGGGGACCGAGGCACAAGTGCCAGTGCCTACCCCTTGAGCGGCCCCACATGGCAGAGGGCCGCTCCATCATGGGCATGTTTTGTTATAGAGCCCGTGTGGCTCCATTGGGGGCATGTCTTTTTGAAGTTAGGAGTGAGATGCACTCCTTTTGCCCCCTTTCCTTCACAGCTGCACAGCACTTAGTGCCAGCTGCCCCGTTTAGTTTTGAGCCATGGCGCCATTCGATTCAGCTGCAAGGCAGCAGCCCTGACATTCTGGACACAGGGCATTTGAGCCCCTTTGAGATGGCCAGTTGGCCAGGGGGACAGGGAGGGTTGTAGGGCGCCAGGCCCTAATGTAATTTATGCCTCTACTATGGTCTGTCTTAGGAGACTATGTGCTAAATGTGGTTGATGTGATGCTAGGAAATGTGATTCATGTAGTATGATTTACGCACCCTGTTTCATACCTCTAAATGTAGTTTTATGATTATGAGGTTGGTTCGCATATTATGGTTTATGCTAGTGAGATTATGTTCCACTGTGGTTTTTATGCCTCTAAGGTGAGTTATGCTTAGGAAGTGAGGGTCTAATGTGTTTAGACTTATGAGAGAATTGCTTAATGTGTTTATACTGGTGAGGGTGGTGCAGAATGTAATTCATGCCTGATGTGATACTGTGCATAATCTAGTTTATGTTACAGGCTGATGCTAAGTACAGTGATTACCGGTGGTTACTGGTTGTGCGTTTATGATCTGTTTTACTTTTACTAAGTTCACTTTGTGATGGTTCTGACAGTGGTCCAGTGGGCCCTGTCAGGTGTATATAATCCCTTGTAAATATGACCCAGTGCCAGGTGGCACCCTGTATATTATGTGTTTACTATTCTAATGTGGTATGAGAATACAAAGGCTATTTTTGATATAACCTTGTGTGGAGTTCCTTTTGTGGTGTGCCTGGAATGTTGTTGCTGTGTGCGTGAGCAAATGCTTTAAACTTTGCCTCCGGGATAGGCCTGACTGCTCGTGCCAAGCTACCAAGGGGGGGAAGCAGGGGTTATCTTTGGCGTGTAACTTCCTTGCCCTGACTGGAGTGGTGGTCTCTGCCTGGCTTTGGCGTAAGACTTAGCCAACCAGAGATCCCATTTCTAACATTCATCAATGTAACGCAACCATAACACAATTGTTTGAAAATCGGCACAAAGTGTGACTTCTCTTCATATTTCCTCCTCCCAAAGTCCCAGGAATAGATCTGCAACGATTGAGGCAAAGCATGTGCCCATGGCTGTGTCCAGTGTTTGTTTATACAGGTCTCCATTAAACATAAATATGCTGTTTTGGAGACATAGGTACATCACTTCAATTAGCAAATAGCTAATGTGTTTGTTTTTCAAGAAATGTGAGCAGGCCTTTATCCCTTGATCATGATCTATTATAGTATATAAAGAGTTCACGTCAAGAGTGATGAGGATGTAAATATAATCCCATGTGATGTTCTCCAATTTATATAAGAAATCTTTGGTATCTTGTACAGGCCATGGTAAGGTGGTCACGTATTCCCTCAAAAATTAGTCCACATATTTTTAAATGTTTTCAAACACACTGCCCTGAGATGATACTGTGGGTCTACAAGGAAGGTCTGCAGAGTTCTTATGTACTTTGGGGAGAAGATACAGAATAGGCAGTTAGGGATAAACCTTTTTTGGACTCAGTGCAAGGGCGTGCGAGCACCTGGAGCAACTACCAGGCAGCTTGCTTTTTTAAGCATTATAATTAGGGCTCCCGGTTTTCCATTTAAACAGATTTTTACATATAAATACAGTTTTCCTTTATCTGTATTTATATATAAAAAACGGGAAAATACTAGTATATTTTGTCATTTACCATCTGGTGTCTCCCCCTCCTTAGAGGGTTAAGAGGTGTCAGCCCGGGCTGAGACAGCTTCCCGGGCACACACTCAGCCACACCCGAGTACTTCACAGGTCTTTGAAAGACCGTTTCCTTGTTAATGAGGCTTTGATGTTCTTTCACCCTTAGCCTCTGCCGATTGCACCAGCACCCGTCTTTTCCTCGCAGACTGGGTTTTACAATATCCAAGGCCTGCAGAGAAGGCTTGGCATTATTGGCTGTTCAGGGACGGACAGGGAGCATAGAAGGAAAAGGTCTCCGTCTCTTGCTTCCTGCCCAGACAAGACAAGGAAGGTGTCCGCTTCTGCTCTGCCGCTGGCAGCTGCCCCCCTCTCTTTCTTACTCAGATTCCCTCTCTGTCTGTCTAACTCCTCCTCACTTACCGAAAACCGTGACTCAAGAAATGGTTCTCACCCTCTGTATCTTCTTGACGTTCATTTGTGAAATTGATGCAAAAAAGAAAACCACTTTTGATGGAAATGCCGTTTTGACATTTTTCTATTCCAAAGTGCAGCCACGGAAATAAAAGATTTAAAATATGAAAAATCAATAACTAAATAAAGCAAGACGGAGTGTTCTTAAAGTGGCCGGATCGGTTTTATTCAAACCCCAAAAACATCAGTGTCACTTTACCCAGTTTGCCAGTGAAGCGCTGTTTTCCCCTTGTGGGGAAGTATGCCAAACCTGGAGGTACAGCAATACCTGGTTGATGGGTGGAAAGGAATAAAAAATGTGTACGTCGACTTTGTGTTCACGAATGTGGTCTTTTTAAACAATACTGTTTATGTTTTGTAAGCATATAAGCAGTGGACATTGAAATGGGTCCTTTCTAGGCCCTGTAGTTTTCTGGCATAAGCACTCAGTGATTTCTGAATAGTGAGTGTAAAAGCGTTAAGTTCACCATGTTGTTCCTGCTTATATTTCATTATTTAATCTTTCATTCCCTATTAATGTTTGCTTTTTCCAGGGTGTTGTTATTTCCTTTAGGGAGCATATTGCTCTTGCCTAGTGCGTAATATGAATTGAGTCGCATCCAGGTGTTTATAGCAGATCAAATTGGATTGTAGTTGAAGGCAGTGTGAATTTCTCTCAGTGGGGCAGTATGGTGTTCAGTGAGGGAGCGGATGTGGCACTCTGCCCAAGACAGAAAGTGCAAGGCTCTGAGACAAATGGCTTGTGATAGCACTTTTTAAGCATATGTGGGACATTCTGCAAATGGCAACATTTTCAGATGAATGCATAGTGTTGACCAATAAAAAACCGAGCGCATGTGTGCATTGTCAATTTAAATAAATGTGGAAAAATACTAGCTGTAGCATTGTCATTTGCTTGTGGCAAAAATAAATATGGATAAATACAGAAAAAATGCCCAAAAAATAAATATGGATAAATACAGACGGAAATGGCAAAAAACATAAACACCATAAAACCGAGAGCCCTAATTATAATCAATTTAAGATACTCTGCTCTTACTACTAGTTTCAGAATATGATGGAAGAAGACTCAGAATGTCGCACCATGCAGCACCCTCCTCCGGCAATGCTAGCCAGTGATTCGGATACCGATACCTTAATCAACACGGCAAGCTCATCTTCCAAAATCGATGATTATAACAAAGCCCTCAACTATTTTAGACGAGTACCAGATGCTAAGGAGGGGTCGGCAAACGGGAAGAACTACCCCCACACCAACCACACCAACAAGGGGAAGGGGTCAACGCGGCAGAGGAAGAGAAAGAGGTGGGGCGCAGTAAACAAAGGAGAAGCAGACAGAAAGAGAGGATCAAAAAAAGGAAAGGACAGAGAGCTCATAGGAAACAAACGCAGTGGCTCCAAGAAGGGACATTAATGGATAACGAGATGGTAAATAAAACTATTATCAATCTCACAACCCGCCTTCTGTCTCTATTCAAAAAGAGAACACTATGTTTAGGACTTACTTTCTGCCCTAATGAAATGTTCAACTATTCAGAAACATGTATTGACATTTTTAAATTTATTAGGAAACTTAAACTTAAAAAGTGGCACAGTCTCAAAGATGGCAGACCCTATGCAGAGAAGTGCAAGAGTCAGAATATATCACTGTTTCCCAATCTTACGGTTGAAGACGCAGATACCTTGAGGGCCATGCATGAACTTAAAACTGCCTCTGATGTGAGCATTGGTGATGTGCCCAATACCAACAGGGACCTGGACATTGTCAGAGAAAGGGCAGCTGCTACGACCTTTAGACCTCGCTCTGTTTTTCATCCCAATCTTCCTCATGATAATATAGATACAATTCATGAAGTAGTCACCAAAGCCTTGCTCAAATGTAAATATTAGGACACATCTAGAGGTTCCCTATCTCATAACGTATCCATCAGATAAAAGAACATTACTACATCATTATCCAATGACACTGAGATTGTGTTTCGCCCCGCCATTAAGGGCGGTCACATTGTGCTTATGAGCAGACAGATGTATATTACTGAGGCACATAGATAGCTTGATGACCATAGATTCTTCTGTATATGCAAGACAGCTACATATAATGAGAGCATTGCGACCACATGGGAGAAACTTACAGACTGGCAGCGACAGGGCATTATGGCGTGGGAAGAATACCTCTTCTTAAAGAGGGATTATCCCAAACTGTGCACCACCTGATTACGGGCAGCCATTGCAGCAAAGTGGGAGTCCTGTTTCCATTCAATGGACTCCAAGTTAGTTCTTATTGCCCCAAGCTGGTTGGCCGCCTCGCTGGTGCCACTTTGGCTGGGGATTTGCACATGCCTCTGCCTCATGATACCAGCAATGCCAGCTAGGGACTTCTGGAGGCCACAGAGAGGAGAATAGGTACCTCTTATTACTGCAGTTTTGTCCCCATAGGGAATGAGGCACCCACAGACTCCTTCTAGGGTGGCGACCATGGTTTTCATTCCTTGCCACACTTGCTCTACCATCTCCGTTGGACTCTACCACAGTACATTGGAGAATAATATGTTGGTCCTCAGAGTATAGGGCTCTGGGTTGGGTGGCAGGTGGTGCCTGTTGGTTGGTAG
This sequence comes from Triturus cristatus, assembly GCF_964204655.1. Taxonomy (NCBI): domain Eukaryota; kingdom Metazoa; phylum Chordata; class Amphibia; order Caudata; family Salamandridae; genus Triturus; species Triturus cristatus. The sequence goes on from NC_140584.1 coordinate 10,207,077, forward strand.
ATGGAGGATGTTGAGACCCCAAGACGCTGTTTATCCACCCCATGTCCATAGATGGTGTCCGGATGAAGTCCAGGAGTTCTTGGAGGGTGTCCTGGTCAATGGTTTGCAAGTTGTCATCCCCATCATTGCTGAAGTCCAGGACAGCATGCTGGCCAGGAGGTGATGGTTCATCCTCTGCAATGAGATGGAGAAATGCTATTGGTCATTTTTCTTAGATGTTGACATGAGTAATATTGTTGACAATCAAGGTTCAATACATAGCACTTTGTGTTCCTCATTGAGGCTTAGGACACCTGTTACGCAAGGGTATGGATTGCAAATTGCACTGTATTTCCCTTGCAGATGACTGGATCTCAACATTGTTCTCACTACCACTGTGTACCTGCTCTGAGTGGAAGGGCCTTATCATACTAGTCAGATTACGACCAACGATGTTCAACCAATTTGATCATCACCAGAGTTGGTTATCGAAAACACTAAGAAGGTAACGGTTCCTAAGAAATAAAGATGTGGTTGGTTGGATAATGGTGGGAGGGAGTCTTCCATATTGCAAGGTAGTAACCTCAAACACCTATGTCGGTGTCATCCTTCATCATCTGGCTTAGCTTCTTGTGGGGCAGGTGCTGCAATGCCCCACAGGCAATGCGAGAGGGCTGAGATCTTTTGTATATAGCTGTGATGATGAGTGCGCATATGTGGGGTGAGACAGATGGTGAGAAATAGTGAGTTAAAACAACCTAAGGGGTACCATGAGATATATTTAATCAAAGGTCCCCTTAGTAGGGAAATAAATGATGTATGGATTGTCAACTCTGAATATGAAGATTAGCAATCTCTCAATATGTGAAGGTCAACATGTTTCATGCCTCAGAGGTCCAGGAGGGATCCGTGGCATTACTTCAGGACCAAAAAATAATAAGTATCCCTAACCTTAGTCAGGGCTAGGTGCATAAAGTAGGAATATCAAATGATTCCAAAAAGTGACTAAATAGTAAGTCAAAAAGTACCTACACTGAATAAACATATTAAGGTCTCCCAATCCAACCTGAAAGATAAAAACTATTTTGGCATAGGTGTATCAATACATAGGAGCATAATCCAAAGCTTCTGTTGTGTATATCCTCATGCCACATATCTCCAATTTCAGGTGAGTGACAACAATTTCTTCAGCCTCGATTTTTCAACAGAGGATGGGGCAGAGGCAAAGAGGAGGAAACAACAGGCGAGTATAGGGTCAAGAACAGGAACCACAGATGCGTCTCAGAGGCCACACAATGACAAAAAAACTTGTAGTTAATTTATCTTTCCTCACCCTTACCAGAGAAGAGGAAATAGTCCTAGAAAAAGGTCTGAGCCTTGTCCCAACCCCTAAGGAAGACATCTTTCGCCTAAACACTGAATTACAACAGTGCGTTCACAGAATTTGTCTACAAGCTTTCTTCCGAGACAAATCCACCAAATACCCAGAAGATTCAGGCTTGGGAAACCCTTCTAGGTTTACACATACCACAGCAATGACATCTAGTGAGGTCGCAACTTTTGAAGAGGCGGTACTCAAGGATGTGGGTAAAATCAACTTCCCAGATTCTTTTAACAATCTATCCTCTAGGAAGAACATCATACAGAATATCACAGAGGATTTCACTGTTATAATAAAACCTGCAGACAAAGGAGGAGCAATTGGGCTCCAGAACATCACATTCTATGATGAAGAGTGCCACCGTCGATTCTCCAATGATCGACACTACCACCCTGTTGACAACGACCCGACTGTCAGGTTAACAACCAAGATTAAATACCTGGTGAGTGCAGCAGAGACAGAAGTCTGGGTATCTAAAAATGAAGCAGACTTCCTGGTGAACCCAGACCCAGGACCAGTGGCGGCTGGTGACATTTGAAAGTGGTGAGCGTAAAACAATTGTGGTACAGCACTGTAGCGAGCGAGCGTAGCGAGCGAGCCTGAACCCCCTACTGGGGGTTATGGGAGAATTTTGTCCCTTAGAAAATTTGGAAAAAAGAGTGGGCAAATGGTGCATTTTCAAGCAAATTTGAGAAAGCAGGAAGGCTAACAAAGCAATTGTGAATCTGTTCTAACAAAGACAGTGACTGCAGAAAGTACAATTCCATAACAGAGAAAGGCTGTGTGTAAGGCACTTTGGCTATAAGTGCACCCCAGACTGTTAGGTGCAAAAACAGTTCCTTTTTGTAGAAGGGAGATGAAGTCATTAACATCAGAAAGGGCCCTTGCACACATGCAGGGCTGTCGCACTGTCACGTTTTTGCATACTTAACCAGGTAGCACCCTTTACCTACTACTTCACAAAGCACCAATCCTTCAACAGTAATGCACACAGAGCCAGAGCAGGCACTCAGCACTACTCCGCCCTGTTTTACACAGCGAGTATGGAAATACGCAACTCTCGCTGCTTCACAGATCAGGGGACACCTAAAACTAATGCACACAGGAGGACCAAGGCATTCACTTCAATGTTTTCTATGCACAGGTGTAGAAGCAACGAACGATGCAAAAGCATGTACACACAGGTAAACTGAGCAGGCAGAACCACACCGACACACGCCTGTACGGACACCCAGAGCATCCACAAAGACAAGGAACCCGGAAGACAGGGTACTTCCGTGTTTAAACCGGAACGGTGTTCTTAAATACACGAAATACAATTGCAACTCTGATAGAGTTTGGTTATTTGACTTAAAATGTAAGACATCGGTTACAGCCAGTAGGACTCATGCGTGTAGCGGTAGGAAATAGAGGGATATTTGTAGGTGGGAGAGTGAGGAGGCACAGCCACGGAGATTTGTAGGTGGTTGAGTGAGGACTGAAGACCATGCTTAAGGCAGCTGTGAGGAACACAGCGCTGTATAGGCTTCCTTCCCCTCCTGTCCCCGCTCTGTCTGCAGCCCCTAGAGGGCCTCAGGTCAACCATCACCCGCTGTGCCTCTGAATGTACTAGTACTTGCCAACCATAGATTACAGAGTCAGGGATGCTGAGATTGCAGATCAAAACAAATATGACCCCATCTGCATGGTAAAGAATGGCAACTAAGTCAATAGGTCTGGCTTCTGTATACTCAAATGGGCTTTACCTAGATTAAGTAACAGGGAGCACAGCAGCAGACAAAGCTTGGCCAACAACAAGGAACAACACCCCCCCCCTCCCCCCCATGATTGGAACACTATACTGACAACCAATACACCTGCCTTCTTAAAATGCAAAACCCTATGGTTTTTTTAAAACTAAGAAAGACCTGTTGAATTTCCACAACAACTATTCGGCTATGGCTCGCACAATTTTGTTTCAGCTACAGATTAGCCGACAAAAATTCAAACATATCTAGTGGTGCCACTCTCTAACTTAAGCAAAAAAGATATCTTGAGACAGATAAACTCAAACTACATGTGCTTAAAAACTGCTGTGTTCATTCAGCACGCACAGATCAGCACTTTGAGGCCTTCATGTGGAAATGTGTGAGAAAGCCCGGACTCGGAGTGCTGGAAGATGAAACACAACGATAATGATCGTAAATGATCATAAAATGAAACTGTTCTTGCATCAGGTTGGAACATCGAGTGTTTGCAGATTTCAGAAAGAGTCTGAAGAGCACGAGGCGGGGAATAAACAACATAAAATTGCAGGTGGCTGCAATTTCGGAAGATCGGTATTATTAATAATAAAATTTTCATAATGTCTAAATAATCAATTCACCAACATACAACCTACAAATATTGTTTACCAGTTTAAAAAGAAATGACTCGAAGAGACTCGAACACCCACTCCCTTAAAAATAATCCTAATTTACCACTGTTTATGTTCGTCTTTAGCTGACTAGCTCATCTATTAGCAAAATACACGAAGACATGTGCAAATCTCAGCTGGCAAACAGTCCAAACACCCCAAATCACCAGTATCACTGCACTAAAAATAAAGTTGTTTATGGTGAAGCGAAAGCCGCCAGTGGTGGAAGTCAGTCACGGCCGGAATTGCGGGTGGGGGGGTGGAAATGGGGTTGTCGCGGAGGAATGGTGGGAAGCGGGAGGGGTTTAATTAAATACATACAATTATCAAATAAAAAAGTACTTACTCAGCTTATGGATGGGTCCGGGTCTGACTCCAACCATCCTACGCAAATTCCTGCAGCTCTCCTCGTGACCTCGTCATCAGGAAAGGAAGCCTCCCTCCCTCTGCCTCCGCCAATCACGACGCTGCTGAGGCGCTGGGGAGAGCGCCCCAGCCACGCCATTTTCTCCTGCATAGAGAACAAGGGAGAGTGGGCAGTCGCGCTGGAGGGCAGGGGGGGAGTGGCTTACCCAGTGTTGTGGGCACTGGCTGTTTGTTCGGCACCAGGGGCCGACCAAACAGTCAGTACCCACAACAGATGGTAAGCCACTCCCCCCCTGCCCTCGAGCACGACCGCCCACCCTTCCGTCCCCAACTAAGCACTTCTGCTTTCTCGCAGTGCGAGAAGCAGAAACATAAAATGGTAGTTTTTACCATTTTATGTTTCTGCCTTCTCGCACTGCGAGAAAGCAGGGGGGCGACGCCCAAGCGCCCCTATGAAGGAGCCGCCACTGCCCAGGACTTCATACTTTTACACTTTACCCAAGATACATTAGGGGGTCCTACCACCTCCTAGATGACAAATTGTATCTGGCATCAAGTCCCTCCTTGAGCCACTGGGCACATGTTGTGATCACTTCTTGAGACCGAATGTGATGAGAACACCAACATATGTGAAAGACACCATGGATGTACTAAATCTACTATAGAACCTAACCTCACAGAAAGAAATTGACCTATTTGCCACCCTCGATGTGGAAACCCTGTATACCAATGTGAGAAGTTGGCCTGATATATGCTGTCCACTAATTATAGTGGGCACCTTGTATCAGTCCAAACAACCCCTTATGGTGAATAGGTTTAAGACAACCTTTATTGAAAGCTATCCTAGTGGTAGCTATGGAGAGCAGCCTTCAGGCTAAGTCTTGAAGGAATGTAAAGCAGCTTGTTTTACCAGTCTATAATCTCTTGAATGACCAAATGAAAGGACAACCACACCAGGTATACATTTAAAATATATATATTTAAGATAAAACATACCCCTCTAGTCTCTTTATGAGACTGGAGTTCGAAGTACTTAATTTACACGTTAGCAATCAACAGTAACAGCACAAATACACGTTTGGGCCATAGGGGCGTACCAAACCATATACCAATAAGGTGGTATAAGAACCACGACTGAACTAGACACAAGGCCTAGAGCCTGTAGAATCGCTGGGACCCCAAGGAACCACCCAAGGTAGTGACACAGGGGACCCACGGGGACCGTGTGCAGTGTGTCAACACAGCCGCGGGTTCCCGTTAGCTTCTATGGGCAATGTCGCGGTTTGAAATTTAAAAATTAACGACACTTAGAATCGAGTCAGGACCAAACCCTTTTGGACTTAGGAAGTTCTAGGGCTAGCACCCATGGGAGCACCGGAGTACTCGTGTTACCTCACCCAGGGAAGCCGGGTGCATAGGTGTCTTTTGGTGTCGGGTCACGTCGTCGATTTCAATGGAAGCTGGCGAAGAAGTGCTGTTGCCGTGAAGAGGAGAAGTGTCCGAAGCAATCCAAGCCTGGATCTAGGATGGAAGGAACCTGAAAGCCGAGGGGACAGAGTCAGGGTCACTTACCAGTGACCAAGGGCAGGATGGACCAATGGCAACAGATGTTGGGTGCTTCAGGTGAGTTGACGGGTGTCTTGACTCTTCAGCCACGAGGTCCAGGAGGCGCCGAGGATGACCAGGAGCTGCATTCGAGCTGTCCCACAAAGTTTGTTGAGTGCTGCGGTGTCAGCGACCAGATTGGACCCAACAAGCCTTGGCAACGGTAAGTCACTGGGAATCAGAGAAAGGACGGCGGTGCAGACCAGCAAGGTCTGGGGGACTCACCCAGCGAGGGTAAGTCGGGGCATATCTGGAGCAACCAGGAAAGCCCAATCAGAAGAGGAGTTGCCTTTGTGGGGACCTACTAGCCAACAGGCTAGCGATCGCAAAGGAGCCTCGAGCGGTCGCACTGGAAACTGGCCCACAGGTCACTCGTGGAGTGGAGGCCAGAAATCTTCGGTGCAGGAGATGCTCAAGGATGGGGCTAAAGGGAGCCCAAAGCACAACTTCGAGGAAGACCAGGAAGATGATGTTGCTGCAAACGTTTACGGTGTCCAGGGGTCACGGTTTCACGTCACCCACAATAGTCATGGGCCTCAGCTTTGCTGTGGACTCAGGGTAGCCTTGGGGAAGTTTGAAAATCCACCTCTGGTGCTGCAAAGACTTCGGCGTCCGGCGGGAGCTTCAGCGATGCAGACCAGTCAGTTGCTTCTTTAGTGCCTGCCAAGCAGGGGAGTCACTCCTTGACCCCAAGGGAGATTTCTTCAGTCTTCTAGTCAAAGGAGAACATCGAAGGTCCAGGAAATATATTGCAGAGTTTCGTCCAGGGTAATCTAAAGTCGCAAGGACTAGGTTCCCATACTTATACAAAGTTTGGGGGTTGGACATACTTTGGGGACCCACCTATGGGAGGGTTTGGAAAGAGGGGTGGTTATACCCATTTCCTTTGTCCAGTTTCATGCCAGAGCAGGTGCAGGTAGCCCCTGGAACCGGTTTGAACTGGACTATGCACAGGGACACCAAGTGTGCCCCCAGTGCAGAACTTCAAAGCACCAGAGAGTGCTCCCGCCCAGCTCCAACACATATCTGCCTGTCTGCGGAGGTGGTTACACCTCCCTGGGACAGGAAACCTATTGTCCAGGCCTCCCCTGATGGAGTTTCGGTCAGCAGCAGGAGGCCAGACCCGTGTCTGTGGCAGGGGCATCCATTTTGTGAGGCAAGGGCTGTAGAAAGTCCTACCGGGTAAGACCAGCGTGAACATGCCTCTCCCTCTAGAAGCGTGGAATGCTACCCCGCCACCAGAACTTGGGGGGGGGGGGGTAGTATTCCAAAGCGGTTGATACCAAACATGACATGTTTCCGTGCAGCCATCCCAAAGTTAGTATTTACAGCAAGGTTATAATGCACTTAAGAGTATATAGTCAGGCTGCACCACAAATAGCATCAGAGGAGGTACTCCGACACTGCAGAGGGGCTCTGCTCATGCAGGGACACCCTCTCACATAAAAACCAAGCACTCTGCCTTCAGGATTGTTAAGGCCTGCCATAGGAGTGACTTATAGGTTTTATATGTGTGTGCAATGGTAGTGATATAGGTAGCCTATACCACTGTAAGGGGTGCAAGCACCACCTTACCCAGGCTGCAGTAGCAGACCTATGGTGTCATTTTGGAGTGCTTCCCAGGGGTGGCATAATACATGCTTCAGCCCCTGGTAGGCCTCTGAGGTACCTATGCCCTAGGTACATAGTATACCATATACTAGGGGCTTAAAAGGCACTCCCGAATCCAATTAGAAATGTACCTCATGTACATGGAAACGATTTTAGAGAGGAAGCAGATATGCTGAGGTCCTGATTAGCAGGGCCACAGCCAGACTAAGGTCGAAAAACAGTGAAACACCAGCAAAAAGTGGGGGTACCCATGTGAAGCAGATCCTACTCTCCTAGAAACCAACATACCACAAGATGATACCATCGAGGTGATAGAAACCACCCTTATGGTAGAGACATGATGGAAATCAGCAACACCTATTAGTTTCATTGTGGACTGTGCATCCAAAGCCCTGAAAGAGAACTTTTTAAATATAAAGATCAACTGTATCATCAAATACAGGGCACATCGATGGGCAGTACTTTTTCGCCAAGCTTAGCCTGTCTCTACATGGCAGCATTTGAAGAAGAATACATTCTTACAGAGGACAATCCATAGAAGACCAAAATTAGGACATGGGGGAAGATTCATTGATGACATCCTAATCCTGTGGCTTTGAGATATGACATTATGTGCAGACTTCTATGTTTGGATAAATGCTCTTAATCCATTCTTAAAATTTACCAGCACCAAATCTGAGCGTTCAGTACTATTACCGGATCACATGATCTACTGTGAAGCCAGAAGACTGTCTACCACCAACTTCGAAAAACCAACTGATTGGAACAGTCTTCTTCTCTATGGAAGTCACCCCACAAAAGTACTATGTGACAACCTTCCGGTGCGTAAATTTCTCAGCTTACGGCGGATCTGCAACATACTTAAGGAATACAATTTGTAGGCAAAGGAGTTGAGCACCAACCTGACGAAACACCATTACCCATCAATGATAACAACCACGTGAAGCCCTGTTGGAGTCATGAGAGAAGGAACCTGAAGACACCCTTACCTGTGTCAGAACCTCCACACCCTCCTCTAACCAGGTTAAAAAAATCATCAAAAGACACTGGCCAAGGAATTAGGTTGATCACTGGAGCTCCCGTCATGCTCCGTGACTGAAGGTGGGAGGGGCTGAGTGGCTATCGCTGATTCTGATGGTCGGCTGAGTCTGGAGCAACGGTTATGGTTGTTTTTGCAGGAGCGCAGGTGAGGGTGAGAGACACTGCAGTTTAGAGGCTGGGGCTGAGGCACCGAGAGAGTGATTTGAGTGCGTCTCCCTCGCTGCTGCCTTATGCAGGATCTCTCTTAGCATTTGTGGACAGGATTTGAAATGTAGAGGCGTGGACGCTTCAGGATCACCGCGCTAAGGCTGCGTGAGTGCTGAGGAACTCTTTTTCAGCCTGTTCCCCCTGTTTCTCGAATTTTGTAATTTCCTAGGCTTTTGGAAGTCCCTGAAGTTAAGGTTGAGCTGAGCCGCCGAGGCTGGGGTGCTTCTGGTGCAGGGATGTTGAGGGAAATCTGCTGCTATATCTACATCTGAGGTGGTGCTTTAAGCGGGTTGAAGGGGATTAAGGGAGGTGAGATACTGGTTGATTGATTATACCTTATTACACCTTATTTTACTTTCTATATTTTTATCAAGGAATTTAAAAAAAAAAAAATGGGGGGGGGGTGTTCAAAGTATCTTATTAGAGACAGATAGGTGGGGAATAGGGTGCGAAAGTGGCCTAACTAGGTTCACTGTGACTTGCACACTCCCCATAAGCCTCTCTATACCCACCACAATCATAACCAACATGAAAATAATCTCCCGAGATCCTACCGTCAAGCTCCGCCTGGTGGCAATTTCAGTAAAAGGCTCAAGAACTTGATGCAAGAGTCTACCTCCTAAAGCCATCGACTTCAGATTATTTAGCCGGGATCTGAGGAAAAATTCTCCCATTAAGCCCACAGGACCTACCAGGAGGGACCGATAATCAATTAGAACCTGATTTACAGAACAGACTTGATGCTCAGCAGGGCTTTAGGAGCTTAAAAGCCATGTGGGCTCCATTCTCAACGAAAATTTCCTTTAAAACATTTTTAGACATGTCTGCCCTGTCTGCCAAGCGAAGAAAAGAATTTAGAGGCATGTTGAATTATTTTCAACAAGTAAGACACCCAGCTGGGATAGTTCTGCAATCTAACTTGAAGGTCCTTCTTAAGGGGAAAGCTCATATTTTTCAGACAGTTGAAGCGATGCAAGAGTTTCTTCACTCCCTACAACATCCGGGGGAGAGGAGGGGAGATAAATGAATCCTAGATTGAAATTGAATAGTTGTCTGCTGTGGGACTAGTTTATTTAACTGTTTCTTTTTTTCTCATTTTCTTTCTTTCTTTCTTGACCACCAGCCACTGACTCTCCACCTTGGGTGCCAAGTCACAGCACCTGAATATAGGGGGGTAGGGAAGAGGGTACATAGGGTAGGGGGAGGGTGGTAGGGTCACCTAGGGTAGAGGGGGGTTACCCAGGGAGCCCCAGATGGGGGTGGCTCTGAAACTAAGGGGATCCACGGTGGGATAGGGGGCCATGGAGGGTAGGTGGGAGTAAGGGAGGGATGGGGTCACAGGGACTGGGGGTGAAAAAACCAAATGAAGCAGAACTTTGGTAATAATGTAAGAGATCAAAATAATGTATTTTCTTTTTATATTGTATCTAAATGTCAACTAGACCATTGAAGGTGATTTCCTGCAATGTAATTGGCTTCAATAATAGACTGAAGAGGCGCTCAATGATGGCTTGGTTTAAGACCTTACAAACCAACATAATTCTCCTCCTAGAAGCTCACTACAAGGAAGGGTCATAAAGGGATAAAACCCCTGCTTTTGTCCAATGATAATTCTATGCTTTCTCGAATTTGGCTAATAGGGGGTAGTCATATTAGTTAGTAAAAAAGTGCAGGGTGATGTCGTAATGGTCCAAAGGGACAATAGCACCTGGTGGGTCTGGATTCAAATAAGGATCGTCAATCAACTATATAATTTTGTACGTTTCTATGGCCCTGTTGAAGTCTCTTTTTTTTTTTTTTTTTTTTGAAGTCTCACCTGATACGTTACAGTCTTTATATGATTTCGCTATGACTCAGAAAGGGTCTATGGTGTTTGGAGGGATTTTAATTTATTATTTAATCCAGCTATTGACTCCTCACGGCCTCAGAAAATGCAGACTAAACATAAATCGATCAGGGCCTCTCAGGGTCTTATACAGGATTTTAGGCCAGTAGATTGTTGGAGAGATGAATTTCCCTGTGAGAAGAGGTTTACATGTCATTCAAAGAGACATCATTCTTCATCACAAATTGATTTTTTTCTAATTTCCCGTGCGCTTCTAAAACCATCAAAAATCCCTTTCTGACCATGAGCTCATTTCAGTGCAATTTCAAATTCAAACTCAAGCGCAACTAGAGCTCAGATGGTCATTTGATAAGTCTCTCCTAGTCGATAAACAATAGGTAGCATACATGTGCTTGGCATTAGAGGAGTTTTTGAAACATAATGTTGATACAGTTTCCCTATTTTCAGTATGGGGGCTTGCAAGGTATTTTTTCGAGGGGAAGTAATAACTTATAAATCATACAACAGGAAAAAGGAGTATGAAGAAAGGTGTCAATTAAAATAACAACTCTTGTTAGCTACTGCTAATTACTTAGCAGTACCTTCCTTGGAAAGTAAAAATAAACTTCATCAAGCAAAATATGATCTACAAGAAGTTTTATACCTCTAAGGAGATTTTGACACACAATGCGGTACTGCAAAAAAATATGAAGAGAATGATCATATTGGTAGATATCTTGCTTGGACAGTAAAACAGAGGGCTAATAAGAAGAGTATTAAAAAAATAAGAGACCCAATTACTAGGAGATCTACATCTCATCCCCAGGAAATGTCAACTATTTTCCTCAAACACCACAGGAAGCTTTATTCTGACCCCCATAAAACCTCAACGGAGGAAGCTACTAGCTGGCTTGATGGCATTAACTGCCCTTCACTCTCTCTGGAGCAAAGAGATTTATTGCTTATGGATATCACATCAGAGGAAGTTCATCGAGCAGTGATGTTATCACCATCGGCAAAAGTAAGTGGGCTTGATGGGATCCCAATAGAGGCTTTTAAGTATTTTTTACCACAGCTTAGCACTTTTTTTACATTATTATTTAATGAAATTTTGAAAGGTGAAGAGGTCGCTGTTATTTTCACACAAGCTGTAGTAGTGAGCTTTGTCAAAAAAGGGAAATCGGAGGAGGAGGTCAACTCTTATTGTCTGATAAGTTGACTAAATAAGGACTACAAGATCTTCTCGAAGGTTCTTGCTAATTGATTAGCTCAGGCGACCTTCTCCCTTATACATAGGGGCCAGAAAATGTTTGTCCCAGTCAGACTTTTAGCCACTAATACTCACTATTTATGTCAATCAATCGACTATTTCAATACTAATAAAATAAAAGCAGTAGTTTTAATGTTAGATGTTGAAAAAGCATTCAACAGAGTTCACTGGAATGCATTATTCGCTATTTTGAATAATTTTGCGGTTCCAACTGAATTCTGTCAAGCAGTGAGAAATGTATATTTAGGTGGTCAGGCGTCCATCATTATAAATGGGAACAAGGTTAGTAACATCTCTATTAGCCGGGGGACACGCCAGTGCTTCCCACTATCTCCAACACTCTTCTCTTTATTTCTTGAACCGCTAGCCTGTGCAATAAGACAGGACTATACTATTTTTCCTTCGGTCACTGACTCCACTAAATTAAAGCTGTTTGTGGATGATATGGCCCTGTATTTAGCCAACATTTCGCATTCCATTACTAAAATAAGTTACAGCTATTGGGGGATATAAAATAAATCACACTAATTCAGAGGCCCTGCTTTTTAACTGTTCCTCAAATATTATTACCTCTTTCAATGCAAGGACATCTATACTTAATGACCCAACCTATAAAGATTTGAGGGATATTTGTTACCTCTAACTTGGAAGCCTTATGCTCACTTAATTTTACCCCTGCATTTAATAAAATGCGGAACCTGCTTGATCAATGGAAGAACCTCCCTTTAACAATAATGGGACGAGTGGCGCTTATTAAAATGAATATACTACCTCTTTTTTATTCCTATTTTCTAATTTGATGGTTAAGGTCCTCCATTCCTTTTTTAATCAGATTATTTCCAAAATAAGGTGCTTCATATGGCAGGGTAAAATACTTAGATTGAAACTAGAAACATTACAATTGGATGTGGAAGATGGAGGTTTTGCGTTACCTAATTTCCTATTATACTACCAAGCCTCAATTATAAACTGGCTGAATGATAACAATTCAGATGGGATGTCTGCTGCTATTTTTTTTATATCAATGTTGAAATTTCCCTCGATCCCTTTTTAAACTCCTGAAAAAATTACGGGATAAAATTACCAGGTTTAAATCTTTTCAGTTCCAAAAGGTTTCGGAGGCCTACGGAATACCATGGCTACATCCTCAACTGAAATTAGTAGAATGCCTTCCTCTGGGGCTTCACTTGTCTCTTCGAACTTGTGAATTGTGGGCCAAATTTAGCTTTTCTATGCTTCAGGATTTCTTTAAAAAGTGAAGTGTGCTAACCTGGCAGGAAATTAGGGAACGTTATAGTAGTATTAAAATGTCTCTCTTTTTTAGTTATTTCCAGATAAGGAAATTCTGCTCAGGGCTAATAACCTCAGACAGTGGTGAAGGCTCTCTATTGAGCAAAGCTCATTTTATACATAGAATCAGAGGAACTGGGAATTGGTATAAATTGCTCAAGTCTACTCAGAATCAACAAATGGTATTACGCCATCTAGGTAGAATTACTGAATCAATCGACTGTCACCTTAATTTTCAGCAATGGCTAGGTTATAATAAAATGTGCTGTTAAGCAGTAAGAGCAGCTAATTTAAGTAGGATGGCCTTCTTCAGCAAATGGATGATTTATTATATTCCAGCCAAACTTCATAAAGTTTATCCAGTAGTAGATTTTTAGCTTTCAACAGGAAAAAAGGAAATTGGCTACATGTGGTTTTAACATGTATGCATGGAATGAGCTTTTGGAAAGATGTTTTTCAGAAATCACAGGAAGGTTGGCAGTCGATCTTCCTCCCACGACCTCTGCAGCTCTTTTAGGCTGAGTAGAAGTTAAAGACAAACTCACTTTGGCTCAACGCCAATTTATTTTTATATCTACTTTGTTTGCAAGATCATTAATTCTTGCCAACTGGAAATCTGTAACAACACCTACAATTTCCCAGTGGTTAAGTAAAATGCAAAGGATTTTTAAACGAGAAACTACATACGCAAAAAGGGTGGGCTCTGTAATTGAATAGAATAGAATAGGGAAGGAATGGAAATAATCAATTTTAGCGGGACGGCAGGACTTTTGATGAGGTATAATGAGATTTAAGGTATGTTAATATTTTAATAGGTTTGAGTAATTCTGTAATGATGTATTATATTTATGGATTGATTAACAGTTTGAATTTTGGTCGCTATATACATTTTATGTAAATATCTGAAGGTGAAATATGATTTTTTTAATATGCTACATTGAAAAAATACTGGCCAATTCTAAAGACAGGAACTTTAGACATTGCTGACCCGAGGTTTGTGTACAAAGTCACAAGTAATCTGAAAGACCTCCCAGTTCACACAACCTCTACCTTCCCCTAGGGAGTACCGATGGCCTCTATGGGGACTACCACCAGTCATAGGACATTACCCATGTGGAAAATGCGCAATAAGCCCTCTTACTCCAGCAACAAAAGAGATTGATCTGGGGGGACTCGTCCATGGGAACAGAGGGGTCATGCCAATTGAAATACCAAGAACTGTATTTACCTTATTAACTGCCCCTGCACCCTGAGCTATGTAGGGATGGCTACCAGGATGATAAAAGCCAGGATTACAGAACATCTTAGCAACATTTGTTGCAAAAGAACAACCACAAAAATGGCAGCCTATTTTCTTTAAAAGAATCACACAGCTGAAACTATCAAGTGGACAATACAATAGACCGATGACAGATGGGACTCCAGATCATTGGTCAACAGAGAACAACAACAATGGGTTTTTTGCCTTAAGACCCATACCCATGGGTTCAATAATGACGTACCCTGGACCAAGTGCACTAGGTAAACAAACACTGTTAGGTTAGCGCACATGAGTATAGCACACACTGAAGGCTTCCTAACTGCTATATCTGCGACCTCTACATTGCATCCTAGCCTAAATACCCCTATATAGCATATTGATTACTTATAGTGACCCTACCACTCATATGAGCCTCCACTGATCCATCTGGTAACTAAATGTTTATTACCTTCTCATTTCCAGGGACTTAGATCTCTTCCAGCATATACCTAATGTTTAATTACACTGTGCATGTATTACACTGCCTCCAATATGGCTGCCACACTTTTGCAACCATCTGGTGGGCAGTATGAGAAGCCCCCCCACACTGCAGCCCAGGTATGTAGTGGCATGTTTGAGGGTGCAGAACTATCAGCCCTCTACTACTGGCTCCAACTATGAGATAATAAAACTCAATATAGGCATTACCTTTTCTTTTAGAATACTATTTAGGCATGACCCCTTATTCAATTTGGCCGCTACACTTGGGCGACCAGTGGGTGGGCTGTATCAGAAATCCTTTCCCTCTCATCTCCCCTCCGTAACCTCGCACAATGCAACATCCGCCTCTTGGTTGCTTGTCTGAAGTTCTTGTTTACTCAGCCTACTTCTGTTGTGTTGAACCACAATGACACACTCAGGGCTGAGTGTCCCACTTAAGACAACCCCGGCAGTTTATGATAGACCAAGATGGCTAATGCCTTTTTCCTGAATACATAACCTTTCCTCCTTTGCTTACCGCTCACGTAACCATTATTATGTGATTGCAGTCATGAAACTAAGCGACAAGATGGAGTTCAACTGGGTAATTTGCGACGTATTTAACTGTGCTTCCACCTGGGTGCTAGTTACCTCCGGGGAAGCAGAGCGAAGGGTAGGTGAACACACTCTTCATGGCATATAGTTATGTAAGTACCCTATCAATAAAGCGGAGCGTTCCAGTCCCACAGGTGCACCGCCTCATTTTTTTGGACTCTCGTCACGTACCTACTTTCTTGAATTTATGCTGCAGTCCTCACGCCGTCCTCTGCTACCAACCCAAGGCACATTAACTCCTTGACTGTAGGGTAAGAACGTGTCCCTACACTCATCTGGGATCACTATGTATGTGATTGGTGTGTGTTCGTCTGTATTGCATTTTGTTAAAGAAATTACCTAAGTGTCACTCACCTTATGTTTGGGATGTGTGGCATGAGGATATACACAACAGGAGCTTTGTATTGCATTCCTATCATGCCATGGTTTATATATTGATACACCTATGCCTGCCATTATGTATTCCCTATGGACTTCAAGGCAATGTATAATCCTAATGATATGGTCATATATATTGTTTTGTATTTCAAGTTGGATTGGGAGACCTTAATAGGTTTATTCAGTGAAGGTACTTTTTGACTAACTTCCCTATTTAGTCGCTTTTTGGATTCATTTGATATTCCTACTTTGTTCACCCAGCCCAGACTAAAGGTAGGAATACTTATTATTTTTTGTTCCTGAAGAAATGCTACGGATCCCTCCTGGACCTCTGAGGCGTGAAACATGTCGACCTTCACATATTGAGAGATTGCTCGTCTTCATAATCAGAGCTGACAAGCCACACATAATTGTTTAACCCTACTAAGGGGACCCTTGATTAAATATATCTCATGGTCACCGTTTCCTTTAAGGTGCGCATGCGCGCACGCACCTCTCTTGACATCAGCACGCACTGCCGTGTGTGGAGCGCGCACACAACCCGGTCATCACGCGAGAGAGTCGCGCCGCCGCTGCTTTAAAATAGCGAGCGGCGCGAAAAGCAGGCACTTTTTGGAAGAGGTGTGCAAGATGAGTCGCGACGGAGTTCAGGTAAGGCTGCCTTGGGGGCTTGTGGGCATGTGGCTATGTGGCTGCTGTTAAAGCGCGGGGCAGATTGTGGGCTTTTGTTTAAGTATTGATGTTAATCAGAGCCCCTTCACGGGCTGTGATTAACATCAATACTTAAACAAAAGCCCACAATCGTCCCCGCACCGCGCTTTACTAACATCAGAGTAGAGCAAGTTTTAAAACACAGCGTGCACTTTCTTGATAGTACACGCTGTGTTATTAAACTTCATAGCTGCCACGGTTTCAGATCGCTTCTGTGTGACATTTTCTTAATTTCACTGTAAATAGGAGTGACATTCAATGACTATAAGTGACACTTTCTCGGGAGCAAAATCAAGTAATGACGACGAGGTAAACATATATAAATATCAGAAATTACATTATTTTGAGCAACTAGAAACTAAGGTCTTAAACTGCTGCAAACCACTAGAAATAGAAGGGCACAAACCTAGTAAACAGCAGTAACTCATAGCTACTCCTCATAAAATAGAGTTTTGCGAATGTGCTTGGTTCATATTATTTTGTGAAAACTGTCACTCAAATGCTGATCTTGCCCCAGCACTTCATCATTCACCAGCATTATCTTGACATTTGTATTTTTGCATGAAAACTCCTGGGCACACAAACAATTCAGCTCCACTACCAGTTGGTTTTAACCTCCTGTTAGCTAAACGAGGCACCCTCCACCCCTCGTGTGAACTTCAGGTGCAGTGTGCGGCAGACGTTTCATGAAAACAAAACTTATCTCATGATAAATGTGCTTCCCGAGTCATGCAGCCAGGTTGAGCGTAGCTGCACTGAACTGCCTTGTGACTGTGCAATATCAATGCTTCCCAGCCACTACAGCCAGGCTGAGACAAAGGGCCATATGTAGGAAGCCAAATACCGGTCGGTAACGGCTGATTTTCGGTAATTATCCCGTTACCGACCGGTATTTTGGCATTTGCTATGTAGGGGGCATATTTCAGGATTCGGTAAATACCTAATCCTGAAATGAGATGTAGGTAACACTCTAATGAGTGTTGTGTAGGAATTAAAATTCGGTATTTACCACCAATTATAGGTTGGTGTTAAATACCGAATACATTGCAAAAAGCAATATTTTGCTGAAAAAAAGAGTGCCATGTGGCAGACATACATGCCCTTAGGGCATGTATGTCCGCCACATGTGCACACATGCAGGAATCAGGGGTGCAACAGGGTGTCAATGTGACACCCTGCCACCCTTGAATGTGCTCCCCCCATTACCGAATCGGTAGTTACCGATTCGGTAATGAGACATACCTTCCCATTGATTCCTATGGGCCTCCAGGCCCATAGGAATCAATGGGAAGGTATGCCTCATTACCGAATCGGTAAATACCGATTCGGTAATTACCGAATTTCTCCGATTCGGTAATATTTACCGAATGATTACCTACATACAATTTATCACTTCTTAAATACCGTATCGGTAAAATTCGGTATTTAAGAAGTGGTAAATTGTATGCTACCTACATATGGCCCAAAGTGTTTATGGCCGGCTGGGTCGGGAGCCACGGGGCTGCTCACACAAGATTTATTGCAATATTATGGATAAAAGCTGACCCTACGCTGGTGGTATTGTGGATAGCAGAGTTATGATGAACTGTGGCTCTAGAAAAGCTCATGCTTTATATCCACAGATCACCGAAACCTTTGAGAAAGTATGGAACTCACTGATTCTCTATTTCACTTTGCTACTGTTTTTGAACTACCCTCCCCCAGTTGAGAGCGCTGGGGCCTATTCTACATAGACTGTATTTGAAAGTAGGTGGTGTGATCCCAGGTATTTGTGGAACTGTTATGGGAGGCAACCCCAAGAAATCTACACATGCATGTTGTATAGTAATGTGCGGCTGCGAGAGCAATTGTGGGCTTTTGTTTAAGTATTGATGTTAATCACAGCCCGTGAAGGGGCTCTGATTAACATCAGTACTTAAACAAAAGCCCACAATCGTCCCCGCGCTTTACTAACATAAGAGTAGAGCAAGGTTAAAAACACAGCGTGCACTTTCTGAAAGTACACGCTGTCTTTTTAAACTGGCTCTACTCTTTTGGGAGGGGGGTGTTGGAGGGCCAGTTTCATGACCGGGGTAGAAGAGGTCTTATCCTCACTTTGTGAACACCTGTGGAATAAAGGTGAGAGGGGATGAATGCACTGAAGACTGAACGACATGCAGTGAGTGTGTCATCACGTTAGGTCACACAAGCCAGCCATTTCAAATGTATATAAATCAATGTTTGTGTATGTGCCAAGATGCCAAGTAATTAAATAATGCGGAGCTTTGTGTTGACCTATACAAATATCCAGTACCATAACATATCAACATAACACAGATGAGGCAGGAGCAAAAGCATACGTGTTGTCCTACATACCTACACATGTGTAATAATACTTTTCTCAAAAGGCGTGCATTCCGTTTGTGATCGATATCATGCCCTGTAGTTTTTACACTGATTTGCACAAAGCCTGCATTTAACAACACACAGTTCACTAACAAAAGAGTAAAGCAAGTTTAAAAACACATTGTGTACTTTCTGAAAGCACATGCCCTGTTTTTAAACTTGCTTACGCTTTTCTCAGTAAAGTGAGTATAGCTGCCAAGGTTTTAGATTGCGTATGCGTGACATTTTCATAATTTCAATGTACTTATTATGACTAGCATTCAATGGCTAAGGGTGACATTTTCTTGTGAACAAAATCAAAGCCATGAAGATGTGGGAAATATATAAAAATATCTGTAAGTAAAATATGATTGAAGGTTATTCCTCTTGATGCAGATTTTTACATTTTAGGTTGGATTGTTTTATTTTTTTATTTACTGTTCAAAAACACTCTTAAGTTCTTACAATCAAAAGCTATGTTACTCTTCCGCTCGGGTGGTCTGTCGCAGGTTTTCTGCCATTGCAATGAATGGAAATGCAGCTCTTTGGTAGTGAATAGCTCACTGTTCTATGTTAGGATTTAACTTATAAACTGCAAGTAACAAAAGGAGCTGTCTGACAGAAGTTTACGTTCCTCGTTGGGTTGGGGGTTGCTGGGTAAATAGATTCACAATCTGCACCCCTTTTCTTTTGCAGCTTTGTGAGACCGTACTACGAATACAATTTCACAGGCAGACGTGAGTACAGGCAGAACAGACAGGTAATTGTTTGGTAGAGTTACACAGGTGCTTCTTCTGTTGCAGGTGTCACAGACAGTACCCCACACATTTAAACGGGCGTACGTGAGTACAAGCAGAAGAGGTAATTGTTTGGTAGAGTTAAACTGTGGTGCATCTTGTAGATAGTAGTACAATATACTTACCCATCTTTTCTTCTGTTTCACAGCCAGAACCCCATACATTTAAACGGGCATACGTAAGTACAAGCAGAAGAGGTAATTGTTTGGTAGTTAAACTGTGGTGCATCTTGTTCATTGTAGTATAATATACTTACCCATGTTTTCTTCTGTTGCATGTTTCGCAGCCAGAACCCCATACATTTAAACAGGCATGCGTGAGTTCAAGCAGAAGAGGTAATTGTTTGGGAGCCATTACAACGCGACTTTTACCACGCAGTGCAATTACATCGCATGCGTTACAACGCATGCGATGTTACAACGCTATGCCATTACAACGTAAGTCCGTACATCGACTTGTGCTAGATGGCGTGCTAACATTACAAATAGTGTAGTTTACTATCCAAACACCTTCCCTACTGTTAAGTGGACTGGAGTTGGAATAGTAAATTACACCTTTTTAATGTTAGCACGCCATCTAGCGCAAGTCGATGTAAAGACTTGCGTTGTAATGGCATAACGTTGTAACATCGCATGTGTTGTAACGCATGCGATGTAACTGCACGCGTGGTAAAAACCCACGTTGTGATGTCATACATCCGTTTGGGAGAGTTAAACTGTGGTGCATCTAGTACATTGTAGTATAACAGATTGCATTCATGAGCTAGGTGTCAACGTAAGCCATGTTCCCTTATTTTGCATGCTTTGTGGCACAGCAGGTTCAAACCGGCGGGCACGGAAATGTTCAAGCGCAAAGCTGTAACTTTGGGAGAGTGCAATGCTTCACCACAAAGGAAGAAATGTTGCCTTGTATTCAAGGGAGAGTGGATGAAAGAAATTGTGGAGGCTGAGACACAGAAATCACGAAGAAAGGTTTGCGTGCAACTCAGGGAACTATTCCAATACAGTCCAGACGGAGGCGTGATTTGCAAAGCATGTGCCGAAGCCAAGATTGTTGGGGACTTTTCTACAGGGAAGAAATGGAGTGATGGCTGGAAACTGGATTACATGAAATGCCATCTACTTAGCAAAGTACACAAGTCTGCCATGGTGATATTGAGAAACAGAAGTGCTGCTGCCAGGTTTGGTTATGGAGTGAGGGCAATGCTGACAGAAACTGCCACTGACAAAGCAAATAGAATGGAAATAGTTGAACGCCAAAGATCTACGCCTGAGGAGATAAAGATTCTCATCAACAACGTGTTACTGGCAGTCAAGATGAATACTTCAATGTTATCTGTACAAGACATCAATGACCACCTAGCTTTGTATGTGAAGATACCAGACAGCTGGAGGAGCAAGAACTATGCCTTTGAGTTCCTTGAGGCCATCAATAGCGTGGTACACTGTGAAGCTATGGCAGAACTTCGGCACGCTTTGTATCACACATTGATAATTGATGAGAGCACAGATATTTCTGTTACAAAAATGCTCTTCCTGTACTTCAAGTTCCGACCTGTAACATCAACAGAGCACAAAACACAGTTTGGGGGCATAGTTGTAATGCTGAGGCTATCACTACTGCCGTGAAAGAATTCTACACTGCCAATTAACTGGACCTCATGAAAATCGTCATGTTCACATCCAATGGTGCGTCTGTGATGCTGGGTAAGAATAATGGTGTTGCTACACGCCTTAAACAATCCATTCCTCATCTAGTTGAGCAGCATTGTGTTGCCCATCGTGAAGATTTTGGAGTTGATGATGCCTGGAAGAGGGTTCCAATGATTAAAGAGATGGAGACATTATTGAGGACTGTCTACACTGTGTTCTCCAGATCTCCTACAAGGAAGTCCAAGCTGGATGAAATTGCATCGGTCACTGAATGTGAAGTGGTCTCTTTTCGACCACTGAATGAAGTCCGGTGGCTTTCAATGCATTTTGCTGTTAGTGCACTAATTCATAATTACGAGGCTGTTCTTAAGTACTTTGAGCATGAGAACGTTGAGGAGAATGATCCAGTTGCTAAATATTGTTACAAAAAGCTATCAGACTCCAACTACCATATTTCCCTTGCAGTACTTAATGACATTCTGGGTGAATTTGCATCTTTGTGCAAACAATTCCAAAAAAGTCCTTTGACTACTGTTGAAGCTGTACAGTATGCCCGAGCAAAGATTGGCCAAATTAAGCAACAGTATTTGGGGGACCCTGTCTTTTGGAGCAGCAATGTAAGAGATCTGATAGTGTTGTACAAGGAAAGGAAAGAGTTTGACAGTGGGCCTATTTTGTCTTTTGTTTCCCTTCTTTGTGAGCACATGCAAAAAAGGTTCCCTTAACATGAACTGAAATAATGGGCAAGTTTTGAAATCCAGGCAATAGCAACACAATCACATTTTGATTTTGGGACTGAGACTATACAAAGACTTATTGAAAAGTATAAAAATGTCTTGGTCCTGGGTGATTGTGAAACACCAGAAGATGTTGTCCGACAATACAGAGACTATAAATATGTGGTGGCAGAACATGTAAAGGGTGGGTTATTTACCACCTTTCAAGACATGGTGAATTTCACTGTACGCAATGCTGCTCAGTATAGTGTGGTGTCTTAGCTTGTTGATGTCTGCGCAACGTTGCAAGCATCTAGTGAAAATTGTGAACAAGGATTCAGCCTCATGAATACTATCAAAAGTAAATTGAGGGATAGACTAGAGCAGAAGCATTTGGATATGCTGATGAGGACAAAGGCCTACCTCCTGAATGGGAAAGTTGACCTAGATAGAGTTTATCAGCACTGGAAAAATGGCAAGGATCGCCGTGAGAAGCAACCCTGTCACCCATCTAGTGATGCCACTTGACGTGACTGAATGGCCCTCTCCCTTATTGTGTATATGTGATATTGTATAGGGTCTCAACATTTCCCCACCCAATGAACAGTGCTCCAATTAAGAATATTTATTAAAATCTTATGATGGTACCACCGTTGAAGTCTTGTGATTTTCTAAACCTGAAGTGTACTTGCCTGTGTAACCAATTCATGTCCTGGCTTGTTTATCCAATTTGCAAACTGTCCTTAAGACCCTTAATGTGGTGCTGTATGTGTGAAAATGCACCATCCTTTCACTTTTTTAAGTAAACTTTTGGCGTGACGATTGGCGCTGCACACACGCGCGCTCTGGTTCCTGGAGCACACAGCCATGGTTGCAGCGCACAGAGACCCTCCACTGCCGCACACAGAGGAAAAAAATTAGAGGAAACATTGCTCACGGTACCGCTTAGATAGTTTAAACTCACTTCTTCTCACCACCTCGCTCACCCCACATACCCACACTCATCATCATGGCTATATACAAAAGATCTCCACCAAAGTGCCCTCTTGCAGAGCTCGTGGGGCATTGCAGCGCTAGCTCCATGAGGAGCTAAGCCCCATGATGAAACATGACACCCACACTGGTATGTGAGGGCACTACCTTTCAATAAGGAAGGTTCCCTCCCGTTTGCCATTATCCAACCAACCACATATTTTTTAGGAACAGTTACCCTCCTAGTGTTTTCGTACTTCTTCTTGGGAGCAGGGGTGCTGGACCTTTCAATAGCTCCCTGTCCCTCCCTCTTAAGTGATTGATATTGGCATGGGTTATCTGCAGGGTGTCACACGTCATTTTAATCAGACCCATGCACTTGTATGTGTACATGTCTCCTCTGGCTGTTCCAAATTGTAACCTGGCAGCCAACTTACTGCCACACAGCGATGGAACCCATATCATACATTGACTCCTATGTGCCTACAACACCTACATTATGAGTGACCATATCCAATGGACTGACATGGCAGGCTGTTATTGAGTGATACTACATGTTAGTAGTGCTGAAAATGGTGATGTACCTACCCAGGTTCTAAAATAAATGGACCCATCAACCTCAGCTTCTGACCTTCCCGGGCTTGTGTCCTTTGTGGTGGCTGAGTAGTTCTCCCTGTCCCTTGACAGTGCTCTGTATGACATCCTCCGACTAATACATGTGGCACAGTGAGACAAATTTCGACCAGATTTCCTCCTGACACATAAAACATCTTCACCCAGGTCCAAACGACCTGTAGAATGTAGAACCACAGTGGGCTTTTCTGTCATTCCTAACCAGCTACAACACAAGTGTGACCCAGTCAAACACAGCAGTGCATGTGTATTGTTGAGGTCACCTTGCAGTACACATGTTCCTTCTCACCTCCTTGCTATGCAGTGTCTCCCCATTCAGACTGAGTGGCATTTCAACTATCACTGTAAGCACCTATTATGCACTGCTCTAGCAGGAGCCCACCAGGGCCACACACCATAATTTGTTTTGACACACACGGTGGTATATTGACAAGATTCTTCAACCAAGAGGAACCGGGAGCTTATACAGGTCCAGCACACTTGCTCCTATAGGTGAATTTCAATTAAGGGCGTGCTGTCCTATCAGACAAGGGAAATTTGTAAGTTTCAGGATACAGAAAAGAGCTCCAATAAGAGCAAGTGCCCACACACACCCCAAATGTTGTCATGCTTCATCATTTGGGCATGCTCCTCGTTGGGCCGGCACTGTAATGCCTGACAGGCACCCTCTAGGGGGATCTTTGCCGAAGATCTTTTCAATGCTGTCAGGTGAAGAGTGGGTATGTGGGTTGTGTAGCGTGGTGATTGGAGGTGGGTTAAAATAGGTACAGTGATGAAAAATGTCAGATCATGTAATGAAAGAAGCACACTAACCTAAATAAAAATGTGGTGCTCCATTAAGATGTGATGGTCTTTACTGAGCAAGGTGTGTCAATTGGTAGTATAATACGGTTGACATGTTTCTTTTTTATTTTTTTATTTTCTTTATTGGTTTTCCAGTAGCATAACAACAGAGCCAAAAAGAAAGAAAAAAATGGAGAAAAAAAAACATTATCAATGCTGGGGTACTAAACAATATGTGGCTACCTAGTGCCTGTAGACTGTCACTTTGAGAAGACATTGAAATAGAATTATCCATGCACGCTACCTCAGAAAATTACACAAAATCACACATACCCGTACTGATTGAGGTTGCCTCCCCGTCCGCCATCCTCACTTGGCCGCCCCAACCCCACGTTTTAGTGTGGGCCGGAGTTCTGCTCAACTCTGATCGCAGCCACTGTCTATTTCAAGAGGGTTCTTCTGCCACAATCTGCGCTGGGAATGTTCATACGGTTATGGCAAAGGTAAGGTAGTCATATAATGGCTTAGAGAAGCAGGATGTTGAAGGATAGTGTCCGCGCCTCACAGAGCTACTCTAGAGTGCGGCCATCTTTGAGCCAGGCAAGCCATGCCCCCCATTGTTGACATGTTTCTTGCATCTGTTTGTCCACACAGGATCAAATGGCAGTTCTTCAGGACCTAGTACACTTTGTGACAAGTACTTTGTGACAAGTATCAAATGATAAACCTAAATGAAGCTAGAAAACAGTCACACTTCAAGTCAGTGGTGTAAAAGGGGCCTGGCCTCAGCAATCCCACTGTGTGGTGTTTACTGGAGGTACCTTGTGGGCTTCTTGGCCCCTAAGGACCCATAAGATGTTAAGAGATTTCATCCCCCAACCCCAAACTCGCCAGAAGGTGCGTTTGCAGAGTGGTGCAGGGAGGGGGCAGGGCCTCTGGTGAGATACTGGCTTCTGTTTTCGTTTTAGTTTTTTAGGAGGGGGCTGTATGGCCCCTTCTCTTAAACTTTTTGAGCCTTGGGAACCCCATCCCCCAGGGCCTAAGCATTAAAAAAAAAAAACTGGAATGGGCCGCGTGGCCCCCCTTCCCTGGGCCACTATTGGCCCCGGGGACCCCATCCCCAGTGCCTGGCCTTGTTTGTTTTTTTTTGCAGGGAGGGGGGCCACTTCTGGCCCCGGGGACCACAAGCCGAGAGGGAGGCCACTCCCCTGGGCACCCTCGGGCCTGGCCTGCCGAGAAATATTTGTGGAGGGGTGCTGTGTGGCCCCCCTTCGAAGGCCAATTATTGCCCCGGGGACCCCATCCTCCGGAAAGAAGACCGCCAAGAACTGAGACCGGGGAACAAAGTGGTGATGATACAGAAATCAACCTCCTAGTAGGTCATGATCTCCAGGCTTTATTAGTGCTACAGTCTTTGGACACGTCCTCACAGGTGGGAGAAATTAATGTTGATGACTATTTAGAAGGGGCAGGGATAAGACAAACAAGTGTACATAGTAATTTAAGAAGAAAATCAAGAACAATCCCACAAACCCCTTTTGACGCAGTTGATGTTTTTAATGAAGCAGTCATCATGGACCTAAAAAATCTGGCAAAACAAACCTTTTCCCACAATCGGGATTATAATCTCTCAAGAAAACAATGGGAAGCTATGAAATCCTTGAAAGAAGATACCAGCATAGAAATCAAACCCTCGGATAAGGGGGGCAACATGGTCATCTTCAATAAAGAACATTACCATAAAGAGGCCATGAGACAATTGGATGATAGGGAATGCTATATCCCAATACAGCGGAAGGAATATGTAAGATGTATTAATGAATATCATCAACAAGTAAAAGACTGGCGGGACGATGGGATGTTGGGACATGATGAGTATCTGTTCTTATATTGTGAAACACCTATTCTCCCTAGTTTTTACCATCTACCCAAAGTACATAAGGACCAAAAGAACCCACCAGGCAGGCCGATAGTGGCCTCCATCGGCAGCCTTATTGAAAATACAGCAGTATATATTGACTCCTTTTTGGCACCCCTAGTTAGAGACCTTGCTTCCTATGATACTCAGGATTTCTTGAAACATATTGAAAGCATTACGTGGGACAAGGATATGCTCCTAATAACATTGGACATAACAAGCTTATATACGTGTATCAAACATACTGATGGCCTTAAAGCTGTGGAATGGTTTTTCAATAAGAGACAATTGAAATTTCGAAAACATAACAAGATGCTTCTAAGCATGATCACTTTCTGTTTGAATAATAACATCTTCACCTTTGCAGGTCAACTCTACCAACAACAGCGCTGTACTGCGATGGGCACGTGCTTCGCCCCCAGCTATGCAAATTTATTTGTGGGCCGGTGGGAGAAGCACATGGCCTGGGGCGAGGTAAACGACTTGTGGATGGATAAGATACCTTTGTGGGCAAGGTACATAGATGACCTTTTTGTTGTTTGGCGTGGCAGCCGCTCCTCGGCTGAGGAGTATGTTGCCTCGCTTAACAACAATGAATTAAATCTCAAATTCACGAGTAACATCAGTGATAATTCCGTGACCTACCTAGATCTGGAAGTATACATTGAGAACAATACCCTATTGACCCGACTGTATAGGAAACCGACAGCGGGTAATGCGGTTTTACATTCAGGAAGCCACCCCCCGTTGAGCCTAATAAAAAATATACCTTCCAGTGAGCTATTGCGTCTTAAACTCAATTGCACCACGATGCAGAGCTACAAAAAAGCCAAGGAAGAAGCTCTGCAACGTTTCAGAGAGAGAGGTTATACTAAGGCAGATTTACAGCAGGCAGTAAACAGGGCAGAAAAAAATCAACAAAGTGGAATTACTGGTAGCTAAGGGACCTAGTAAACCTAGAAAAGATGGCCCAGTTAGAATGATAACATGCTACAATGAAAAATCAAGCAGTATTCTACAGATTTTTAGAAAGAATTGGCATATCCTGCAGACTGATAACATTTTAAAGACAAAGCTTCCAGATCGCCCACTAATAAAATATAAACGATGCCCCTCAGTGGGGGACCATCTGATCCACAGTCACTTTGATGCAACCCTGAGAGTACAAAATCATTTGAGCGTTGCCGGTTTCTTCCCGTGTAAACGATGCAAGGCCTGCAAATTTAGTAATAAAGTTATCAGCTATCCGGGCAGACCAGGGGATCCCAGGCCTGTCCGTTTGTTTAAAAGAATCCTAAACTGTAACTCAGAATTTACGGTTTATTGTTTGACATGCCCATGCCAAAAGCGTTATATCGGTAGCATGATCCACCCAACGAAGAAACGCATCCTTGAGCACATGCGTGCCATTGCTAACAAGGATGCGACCTACCCTGTTGCTCGTCATTTTGAAACATTCCATCAGAGCAACAAGAATCTCCTACAATTCTATGGTATAGACCAGATGGAAATCAAGAAAGAGGAGGGGAGAGGGTGCTTTGGTCCTTAGTGTCTAAATACATCATAGACCTCCAGACCAAAGCTTCGATAGGATTGAATAATGATGAGGAGATGTGGGTGCACTTAGAGTGAATTATGAAGATAATAGATTATTTTCAAACAATGTGTTTGTTTAGAACATCTCTACTCTGGATATCGTAACCCCCAAAAAGGCTTGACATGTTCGAATGCCCATACAGGGCACAATTGTGGATGCAACTAGAGGACATTGATATTCAGTATACAGAAATAAACGTATACATTGTTTTTTAAGTATAATATTCTTAAATTATGAAGAATGCTGATTTTTTAATGAATTAGAAAATAATTTACGAATGTATATACATGAATTAACTCGTTATGATGTACACATAGACTCAATCCTAAATGAAGGTTTTTTTAGCGTAATTATCTAGATTTTCAGAAATGCCAAAATGTGTTTTTATGTGTACATAGGAATAGATTTGTCATAGTTGCAATGAACATGTTTTTAAATATGTACAGCACTAAGCACTTTGGGTCACAGCACTTTTTGTTTAGAACACGTTATAAGATGGCCGCCATGAAATTTTACATCAAATGATGCTTAAGTCCTATTTTCATGCTTAGTGGTTACACACGTGATGTATGTTAATTTTAAATACTCGCGCTAAACACTATGGAAACTGACATTGAGGAAGCCGAAAGGTGAAACGCACCTGTCCGGGGGGGGGGGGGGGGGGGATCTACACAATAAATCATCAGCATATATTTGATCCGAGTGTGTTCTCTATTTTTGGCTGCTGAAGTGTTGCCTGGTTGTTGAATATATATATGTTATGACTTCTACACCAAGTTGGTAGCTTGGAAGAGTGCGGGCCTATTGAGCCAAGATGAGTTCAAGTTCTTAAAAAACGACCATCCAGTCATTCCGGCAATGTACTTTATTCCTATATATTTATCTTAGACTCCGTGTCAAGACAGCAGGTTAGTCGCCTTCGCCTCCAGCACAACAGACACGGACCAATTGGTAGTGCAAAAGAATTTATTTGTTCCTAGTGCATCGCCATAACGTTTCGGCTCGTCCGAGCCTTGTTCACATGACAATGCAATGGTAGTGAGCTCCAAATTTAAAGTGACAGTGCTAATTACAGACCAACCACATGGGAGGCATATTAATAGACATAAAGAACATCCTGGTCATGGTTTAAATGCCACATCACCCCCCCATCTGAGAAGCCTGCACTGGCCCCCCGTCGACAGGAGAATCTCCTTCAAACTCCTCATCCACGCACACAAGGCACTGCACAAGACCGGCCCAGCCTACCTCAACTGATGACTCCTCTTCTACGTCCCTAACTGCCAGCTCCGCTCCGCAGACCTCTCCCTCGCCACTGTCCCACGGCACCACCGGCGGCAGATCCTTCTCCCACCTCGCAGCCAAGACCTGGAACACCCTCCCACTCAGCCTACGACAGACCCAAGACCTACTGACCTTCAGGAGGCTACTCAAGACCTGGCTGTTTGACCAGTAGCGGCACCCCTCCCCCCTTTTCTTTCCCAGCGCCTTGAGACCCTCGCGGGAAAATAGTACGCTCTACAAATTCTATGATTGATTGTATATGATTGATTGCAGATGGAATTCACGTTATGACCAATCTTCAATGCAATATACATTGTTAAACACACTGATCATCTTGTTGACATTGGTGGAAATAAATATAAATAAAATCATAATAGGTTACATACCTTGAAATACATTGGAATGTACAAAGTATAGCGTAATTGCTAAAAGCAGATTGCTGTGCAAACATGCAAATGAGTGTAAAAATTGCTTGTGTGCAAAAAATGCTAGTGTTATCCACTATGGCAGCATAAATGCATTCTTTACTATTGGCCACAAAATTATTGGATGGTAATCAATGTTCCCTCCAATTATTTTCCTCTGTGTGTGGCAGAGTAAGGTCTCTCTGCGCTGCAGCCAAGGCTATGTGCGCCAAGAACCTGACCGCGCGTGTAGACCAGGGCTTTGAGTGGGATAAAAATACTCGGGGATCTTTCAAAGGGGCGTAACCAATGCAATTAAGGGTGTGGCTTAAAAGCAATTAAGCTATAAATATGTGCATCGCATAGTGTGCCACCCTACTGATAGTTTGCTGCTTCTGTCATTGCATCCAGATATATAATACAAGTAGCATTACACCTACAAGAAGCCAAGAATATTGGCTTTGTCAATGGTTGGTTTTTACATCAAGTTGTATATAATATTGAAAATGATTCCACTCTTGTGGTTGGGGTGGTGGCTTAATGCTCGAGCTGTCGATTTAGGAGATGGTTTTTAGTCTCGGGTCAGCCTAACATCCTGTGATTCTGGGCAAATCAATTAATCTCCCCATGCATACAAAAAAATATATAATAATAAATCATGTAAAGTGCTCCAATACTTTTGGGTTGAGTTCGCACTATATAAAAACTTACTGCATTTCTTTTCAAAATGCGGGGTAGAACCCATAACAGATGGAGAAAGAATGAGGAGAATAGAGGGAACGAGAAAGGAAGGGCCGAAAGGAAGAATGACATATAGGAAATATGAAAAGAAGAAAGAAACTGCGACAAGAAGGAGAGGTCAATAAAAGGATGGATAAAAAGGTGAAAGGTTTGAGAGATGGAAGAGGAAAGTTATATTTGCATGGGTGGGAGCACATAAGAATGGATTGAAGGATGAATGTTTGGATAGATGGATGGAAACCTGGATGGAAGGGTGAAAGAATGGGTTATTGATAAAAGGTGGGTGAAATGATGGATGGATGGATGGATGGATGGATGGAATGGTAAAGGAAGGATGGATGGATTAGATGAAAAGACAGATGGATGGGAGCATGAATAGACAGGTGAAATGGACGCTGGACGAAATGCTTAAAGGGTGGAGAGATTAATAGATAGGAGGGATGAAAGGACCTCTTCTAGGGAGGACAGACCTTACTAGCTTCACTCTCCTGATGGCATTTGAGCTACCGATCGAATTGGGGTGTTGGTATTTTAGTTTTCTTTTTGCCTACCCCTGTGTCCACAATACGTCTTCAACAGCTAAAGGCTGTCTATAGGCGAGACCTAGAGTGTGAAACTGACTTAAACCCATCAGCAACCACCCACTGACTGCTCTGAGCAGAGACAACTGAGGGGGGGGGGGGACTGGGGAGCAGGGCACAGAAACACGTGACCACATGCAGGAGGTCCCTGGGCCATGACAATATTTCTACCTCAGAAAATCAGATGTCACTCAGACAAGGCCTCAGTGATATTTTCGTTTCCCTTTTTCTCCATAACGTGATCTTTTTGTTTAATATACAATTAAAATAACACTTTGTGGTGAATTTTCCCTGCCATTCACCTTAAATTTTACTCAAAATCAAGGCACAAGCAACGGCTGTGCATATACAGTATTTTATTTCCGTTGTGAAATATCCACATGGGCTCTAAGCAAGAAGACAGCCATTTTGTATGACCAGATTCACAAAGGCCTCCTTTATAAAAGTGAATAATCTACTTCCACCAGTTTCTTCACACCTTAGGGTGTCTTTAAGCTTTCTAGGGATTCACAGGCATCTACATAAGTCAGGGAAATCTGCAAATTTACAGGAGGATTCGAGCTGACCAATATTAACTCTCTAGGTGGGAAATTCCACAAGGTGTGATTCAACGAAGTGGAAAATCACCACCAGTAAGGCAGGCAGAAATGTGATTTGGGCCTTAAACTAGTTTGTTTTCTTATATAGGCAGAACAGAAGCTCAAAAAGTGGGGGTGTCTGAGAAGCATTCTCACAGAATTAAACGTGACCCTACAACCAGGCATTCTCGTCCATTTGCCCAGGGCGGCAGAAGTTAAGGGGTCTGAAACCCTGTTATTACAGTCTGTTGTCAACCCCACACCCCCTTAACACACCAAGCCACTAACGCTTCATAAAAACATACCAGCAGTTAATTGTATTTACTCTGTGGCAGTGTGACTACTCATTTACATAGGCGACCTAAGGTATTCGTTCTAATTTTTCAATGTTTTCACTTTGAGGAATTCCCAAACCCAGTTTTTCCTCGTTCGTGAAAGGGGTAGATAGGATTTATAGTAGGAGAAAGTAACTCTGGAGCCAATTATACATTTATTGCATTTTAGTGAGTAACTTGATGTAAGGACTTTGGTGTATGTACATCGCCAATGGAAAGGTTTGAGAATGTCCACAACCGACCCAGATTGTGGGTGATAGAAACATTTTTAAGGGCGACCATTTTGCCCCTCTTCCTGACAGCATTCATGTTCCCACCTTGGGACGTAATTTGCTGCAGTAGAAAATCTCCATTAATGGTGCAATGTCCATCCCCCCTGAGCACACTTTACAAGTTCGAAAAACCCCTTCAGCTCATTTTGAGAATCAGAATGTGGACTTTTAAAAGGAAAATGGCTTTTCCGCACAGCGAAATTACACGCAGGTGTGCTGAACAAGTAGGGTTCAGGCCTGTTGCCTTTAGGCAGTGTTTGTGAAACTTTAGCCAGATGTGACGTTTCCTCATACACCTCATTGGGGGCTTTGCAATGTACATATGATCATGTTGATTCTGTACACAGGGCTTAGCTACTTACTACTTTCACACCCTATTATTTTACAGCCATGCAAACTGTGCAATGCGTTCTGTGTGCGCATGCTGTGTCTCAAAAAACAAACAGGCCCGCAGGCCCAACTTGCAAGTAGGAAAATCACGAAAAAAACGCATTCATCATCTGGTATTACAGTACTGATGACAATTGTTAATAATACATTGTTCCTGAGAAGTACTTCCGTACAATGCCTTTCCTGTTAGAAGCAGCCATGACAGGGCAGCTGAACAACAACACTGCTGCAGAGTTCAAAGGTCAAAGTCAAAGGTCAAAGTCAGTCAGTCAGTCAAATACTCTTTATTCGATTCATTAAAATCATAAAAGACATAAGTAATACATATACACAACATACACCATAAAAAACACTCAATTTCAAGTTTACAAAAATCAGTACAAAACCTAATCAATTAATACGAAGCAAATTAATTGTTATTAAAATCCACTTAAAAACGTAAAACATTTCATTGAGAGGGGCTTGCTTTTTAATCCTGATGGCTGCCACTAGAAAACTAGCCACACAAAAAATAAAAAAAAAGGTCAAAGTCGACAATAAAATTGAATCCTCTCAGGAGAATAGTAATGCTTAAGGTGTGCAATATTTTAAATTAGAAGGGAAGAGGAAATTGAAAACTGAAAATCATGATGGACAAAAAAAGAGAAGTAACTTAGGACAGAACCACACTACCTGCGGAGGCGTCTTTTAACCTTTAACCCCTAAATTAAAATACGGTCAAACGATGAACCACACATTCGGTGGGGCCGCTGCGGGGAACTACAACTGCCCCCACTCTGAAGGTGCTCAGCAAAACAGAAAAACACGGCTTTTCAGTAACACATCCACATACACTCTGACTCGAAGGCAAATCCCCGGGAATGCAGTGTTATAAAACTATCTATCGCTTCTCTGTATAGTAGTACTGTTATCAGGTGTCAGTGTGACCCGTGCAGCGCATTGATGCCAAGCGGCAACAGGGCGCTATATATAAAATTAATAATTCCATAAATAGGTTAGGAAAGGGGCGGGTGTTTCAGGCAGGAAGTTGGACGTCGATAAGGCTATATAGAATAAAAGACTGTCAGTAGATACTTAAGACAACCTGTGCAGAGATTGCTTCCAGGTCAAGAAGGCTCTTCCTCGAGGCACTGCTTGTCTCGGGAATCTGATCTAGACAGGGTTATCGAGCTAGAAACAACCTTGTAAGGTGCAGCTCGAGTCCACCCCGTCCTGTGTGAACTCCCGCGACTGTCAACACAATAAAAAAAAAAATAGAGTTAATTGTTGTCAAATGGCAACAGTGCAAGGCAATAAAATGCAACCGGCTCTTGGGAAGTTCTGATGAACAATGAAAGCTGTGCTTCCCTGGCCAGGATGCGAGAGGAAAGGGCCTCTTCAGCAGCTTGTTTTACCATATACTCTCTTGAATTACTAAATGAAAGGACACCGCACAGGTATATATATAAAATATATATGAATTTATTACTAGACACACTCCACTAATCTCTTTATGAGATTAGAAGTCAGGAACATATGCACAAATCAACGTTTCACAACAAATTAAGCACTTATATGGCTGGGGCCCTAGGGACGTACCAGACCATATTCTAAAAAGAGGTATAAGAAGAACGACTTGAGAAGGGAGAAGGCCTAGGTCCTTCAGAAGCGCTGGGGCTTCACTAATCCACCCTAGGCAGGTAAGTAAAGGACCCACGGGAGACGCATGCAGTGTGAGAACACAGCCGCGGATCCCAATAGACTTCAATGGAGCAAGTCGCGGTTGGAATTTTAAAGTTTTACGATACTTCGGGAGAGTCTACAAGCAAGTCACTTACAGGGTAAGTAGTTCTAGAGCCAACACACACAGGAGCACCAGAGTGCATGAGTTACCTCAACCAGGGAAGCCGGGTGCATAGGTGTCTTTTGGTGTCGGGTCGCGGCGCCGTTTTCAATGGGAGCCAAAGAAGACTTGCTGCTTGTGAAGACAGAAGAAGTGTCCGGTGGAATCCAAGGCTGGATTCTGAAGAAAGAAGACCTGAAAGCAGAGGAGACAGTTTTCAAAGTCAATTGCCAGTGACCCGGGCCCAGGAAGATGGATGCCCACAGTCGTCGGGTGATTTCAGGTGATCATGGGTGTCTTGACTCTTCAGCCACGAGGTCCAGGAGGAGTCGATGACAACCAGGAGCTGGATTCTGCGTGTCCCACAAAGTCTGCAGCTTACGGAGGTGTCGGCAACCGGATTGGAGCCAACAAGCCTTGGCAACAGCAAGTCTCGTGGAAAGTGTAAAAAGTCAGCTGTGCAGACCAGCAAGGTCTGAGGGACTCACCCAGCGAGGGTAAGTCAGGGCAGGCCTGGAGCAACGAGGAGAGCCCTTTGGTTCTGTAGAAAAGTCTTCAGGGGACCCACAAGCCAGCCGCCAAGGGATCGCAAAGATGCTTTGGGAGGATTCACTCACCAGGAGCCCACGGTCACTCAGGACGAGGTAGGCCTCTGATTTTCGGAGGAAATCCTGCTGGAGGCTTGGACCAAACGTGGTCCAATGCACAAGTTCATAGAACGTTGTGAGGGGGTTGCACTCGACAATAGTGCACGGTACCCGGGTATTGCTGTTCCTCGTCACTCATGGGGTCCACTTGCCTCAGCTTCGCTGGGGACTCACGATGGCCTTGGAGAAGTCAGGAAATCCACTTCCAGGGCTGCAGGGATTTCGGACTCCGGCGGGAGCGGGAAAGTTTGCGACCATTGATTCAAAGTTTTGGTGCCTGCCAAGCAGGGGAGTCACTCCTTGACTCCAAGGGAGATTCTTCATTCTTCCAAAGGTAGTGGAACATCAAAGGGCCAGGATTCTTCTTCAGAGCGTCGTCCAGGGATATCTAGTTTGCAATGGCAAGGGTTCCCTAACTTATACTAAAGGAAAGGGAGGGACTAGCTCTATTACCACTCCTATGGGAGGGTCAGGGGAGTGGGTGGTTACACCCACTTCCCTTTGTCCAGTTTCACGCCAGAGCAGGGGCAGGTAGCCCCTGAACCGGTTTGAGCTGGCATATGCACAGAGGAGCCTACTGCTCCCGCAGTGCAGGACTTCAAAGCACTCTAGGAGTGCACCCACCCAGCCCCAATACACAAAATCCTGTCTGGAAGGTGGTGACACCTCCCTGTGACAGGTTAAAAACATAAATAACTTAGGAGGTCAGGGAAAAGGGGGAAAGAAGCAAAAATTACATATAGACGATATCCCTCTAGACCTATATTTCTTTCCATAAGGCTTTTATAAACTCATATCTGGGGCACAAAGAACACTCTTATGTACACATTACTATTATTTCTTTCTTTCATATTTTATTTCTTTTTCATCATTTTTTAAATAAATTCATCTCTTTTTGTTCAGAATATATTATTATATACAAAACCATACAAAAATATGACCAACTTTACACATATACTTATTTTTGAGAGACAAAAATTATACAAAATATAACGCAAAGTATATCTCCTTTAGAACCAACATGTGGATAATAATAATTAGTTAAAATATCCAAAGTCACAAACCCCCATACTTTTTCACACCTCTTCTCAATTCGCATCCATATCACTTTCACACTATACATACATACTACCAACCCCAGAACCAGACTACATGCACAGATGAAACCATTAGGGGTGAAGGACTCAACCCTCAAATGCTGTGCTGAGAGCTGGGGCGTGTCACTCAAGCTGGTCGACGCGCGTTTCGATGGCTTATTCCACTTTGTATGCCATCTTCTTCAAGACCTGTTACTTAGAGACTTTGTAACGGGCAAGATGAGGGGAATAAACACATTTTCTGAAATGACAGGAGACGCATCAGCAGCAGTGGGGCCCGGAGAACAACGGCGCGAACCAGACTACCGGACCCAGGAGACAGCGGGTCGTCCAGGCAGCAGAGGCCCCGCCCCCTGACACCGGGGCTTACATTTAAACTTCTCGCGCCTCCCGCTTCACGGGAGTCGCATCGGCAGCAGTGGGGCCCAGAGAACAACGGCGCAAACCAGACTACCGGACCCAGGAGACAGCGGGTCGTCCAGGCAGCAGAGGCCCCGCCCCCTGACACCGGGGCTTACATTTAAACTTCTCGCGCCTCCCGCTTCGCGGGAGACGCATCGGCAGCAGTGGGGCCCGGAGAACAACGGCGCAAACCAGACTACCGGACCCAGGAGACAGCGGGTCGTCCAGGCATCAGAGGCCCCACCCCATGACACCGGGGCTTACATTTAAACTTCTCGCGCCTCCCGCTTCGCGGGACGCGCCGGGCTAAGCCCAGGCAAAGGGAGGGCCGTCTGTGGCCGTCAGGGGCCAGAGGAGGCCAGGCCGGGCCAAGTCTCTTTCCAGTACATATCAAGATCCTGGAATGGGTAAGCGGAAATTACTTATTACTCAGGACCAGGGGGGAGCCAGAGCTAAAGTTCCCAGAAAGTCAGGTACTATTATTTCATATTTAACCTCAGCTGTGGGGGTATTAACTTCAGAAATTGTGCAAGCTGAGAGGGAACTTGGACTTGATGTCGCTGATTTTACTGAGGATCAACAAACTGGCCCGCCGCAGTTTAAAGGGAAGAACCCGTCCCTCTGGAGCCGGTTGTTGTTATTGGTCCTCCAGCTCAGGCTTTGGAGCATCTCGGTGTTGCTGGAGAAGTTCCGGCCACCATTCTACCTATGATTACTCCTCTACCGACGCTACAGCAGGCCCCTGTAAAAATAAGGCTACCAAAACCTCATCTAAAGGGCGCAAAGAGAGTGAGCAAAAAGCAAAATAAGCGGGACTCCACATCTATCTGTACCTTATCTGAGGGTAGCCCTGTGACTATGGATTCTCTTTACTCCTCTATTCGGGATATGGTGGAGAACATTTTTTCTAGCTGGCTTGAGGAGAGTCTGAAGTCCCTGCAGCCCCAGAAGTAGATTTCCTGACTTCTCCAAGGCCATCGTGAGTCCCCTGCGAAGCTGAGGCAAGTGGACCCCACGAGTGACGAGGAACAGCAATACCCAGGTACCGTGCACTATTGTCGAGTGCAACCCCTTCACGATGTTCTATGAACTTGTGCATTGGACCAGCAGGATTTCCTCAGAAAATCAGAGGCCAACCTTGTCCTGAGTGACCGTGGGCTCCTGGTGAGTGAATCCTCCCAAGGCATCTTCGCGATCCCTTGCCAGCTGGTTTGTGGGTCCCCTGAAGACTTTTCTACAGAACCAGGGATCCCCTGGTTGCTCCATGCCTGCCCTGACTTACCCTTGCTGGGTGAGTCCCTCAGACCTTGCTGGTCTGCACCGCTGACCTTTTACACTTTCCATGAGACTTGCTGTTGCCAAGGCTTGTTGGCTCCAATCCGGTTGCCGACACCTCAGCAAGCTGCAGACTTTGTGGGACACGCCGAATCCAGCTCCTGGTTGTCGTAGACGCCTCCTGGACCTCATGGCTGAAGAGTCAAGACAGAACACAAGGGGACCACTTTGCGATCCCCATCAAGCTGCACAGCCAATCACCAACGAATCCAATGAATTAAATTCGTAATTATTAATCCTCAATTTTATCCAACAATATATTCATCCTTCTTTCTCTTTCTTATTCAATTCATTTTACTCATTTTCGTTTTCGTTCATTCGCTGTTCATATAAACGCAGGAGAAAAGATGTTTCCACATGTCACGCTTTATTTAAAATCACCCAATGCATTTCGGGAAAAAATCCCTTCTTCAGGGGTTTCTAAAATACAAACATAATCATCATCAGTTCCATCATTATATTTATAGTGCAATAAATAAACCAAACAAAACCATTTTTCCAAAATATTTCAACTTTACAATTGTACTGTTTTCAATCTCTATACACCATTTAATTCTGCTGTCATAACTCTAAACACTAATCCATATAAACTATCAATGGCAACACACCTCAAATGTCTAAAAGTCTCCGCGTGCACAATGCTTAAATGTTAATGACCTTCTATTCACCCATGGCGCCTGCTTTTAATCGTAATTAGCAATAGTGCTCTGCAAAGCGCTTATCGTGACAAGTGCAGGTTAAACCTCCAAATACGGAGCTTAACTGAATGTCCTCTCATTTTCTGCTTCATACATTTCCATAACGCGGGGATCCTGCGCACTGCTCCAACACGTCTTTTCACCAAAAACTGTGTTCAACTACTGTGAGTTCACACTCCCCTTAATCACCCCAGCTGCCCTGGGCTAAACTGTCACGTGCCATAGAGCACGCACTAAACTGCGCACTGGATTACAGGATGACTGCAAATCATTCTAAATAAAACTCCATTACCCATAATACCCCTGCTGATGTAACACTGGTGCTTAAACTAGCGGTCTCACCCATGAGGCTATGTACTGCTAATGCTCTGAACCCAACAGTGTGCAAGACGTTATCTTTTCTAAAAAAACGAAGTTAAACCATTTATCAAAGGTTACATTTGTGCCATATTTTTAACATTGTTTAGTACGAATTATTTAGAATTCACTGTCATGATGAAAACCATTTGTGCTTGGATTAATAATTACGAATTTAATTCATTGGATTCGTTGGTGATTGGCTGTGCAGCTTGATGGGGATCGCAAAGTGGTCCCCTTGTGTTCTGATTATGTTGCAGCGCACGTGGACGGAGCGCAGAGCAAGCGAGCACGCCCACATGGTTGAAACTGGAGAGTACATCATAAGGAATATTAGTAGTAATTTGAGTAAAGAGGTGTGCATCTCACCACTAATTACTTTTCATTGCATGAAGAGTCAAGACACCCATGATCACCTGAAATCACCCGACGACTGTGGGCATCCATCTTCCTGGGCCCGGGTCACTGGCAAGTGACTTTGAGCAGTGTCTCCTCTGCTTTCAGGTCTTCTTTCTTCAGAATCCAGCCTTGGATTCCACCGGACACTTCTTCTGTCTTCGCAAGCAGCAAGTCTTCTTTGGCTCCCATTGAAAACGACGCCGCGACCCGACACCAAAAGACACCTATGCACCCGGCTTCCTTGGGTGAGGTAACTCGTGCACTCCGGTGCTCCTGTGTGTGTTGGCTCTAGAACTACTTACCCTGTAAGTGACTTGCTTGTAGACTCTCCTGAAGTATCCTAAAACTTTAAAATTCCAACCGCAACTTGCTCCTTTGAAGTCTTTTGGGATCCGCGGCTGTGTTCTCACACTGCATGCGTCTCCCGTGGGTCCTTTACTTACCTGCCTTGGGTGGATTAGTGAAGCCCCAGCGCTTCTGAAGGCCCTAGGCCTTCTCCCTTCTCAAGTCGTTGTTCTTATACCTCTTTTTTAGTATATGGTCTGGTACGCCCCTAGAGCTCCAGCCATATAAGTGCTTAATGTGTTGTGAAACGTTGATTTGTGCATATGTTCCTGACTTCTAATCTCATAAAGAGATTAGTAGAGTGTGTCTAGTAATAAATACATATATATTTTATATATATACCTGTGTGGTGTCCTTTCATTTAGTAATTCAAGAGATTGTAAGGTAAAACAAACTGCTTTACATTCCTCTAAAGACTTAGCCTGAAGGCTGCTCTCCACAGCTACCACTAGGATAGCTTTCTTTAAAAGGTTGTCTTAAACGTATCTACCATAAGAGTCGAATTGTACTGGTGCAAGGTGGCCACTTTAACTAGTGACCAGCATATACCAAGCAACCTTCTCACATTGGTGGGCAGCGGGTCGGATTCCAGCTTGCCATTGTTTTACCAGAAAATCTCTATTTGAATTACTAACTGAAAACCACTAAAGGTACTCAAGGTACATATAAAGTCAAGCTTAATATCAATAAGTTCTACTGAACTTAGAGCTGTGAGTGAAGAGATAGCACACCCTTGCTACAGCTCAAGCTAGGATCAGTAGGCCACAAACTTGTGTAGGTAGTACAACACTGCACAACACTAGAATGTCCTTAAGGGTTGGAGCCAGTGAGTCCACCCAGCCTCAGTATAAGGACATGACTTTCTTTGACTTGAAAGCCATGTGTGCTGCAAGGCACCTAAAACTAGGACAGAGTCCCTCCACACTACACCTGATAGATCTGTTGACAGCAGATGATCTTAGATTAGCTCTGGGAGCTAAGGGGTATGAATCAGGGGGTGGGTCAGCTATAGTCTCTGGGTCAGATGATGAAAATCAAGATGGCTTAAACAGATGAAAAGTGAAAACCCAAAACTTTTAAGGTGGTCCATTTCCCTACAGGGAATGGACTATACAGTGGAACATAGACCTGGGACCCAACATGCCAATGCAGATGGACTCTCAAGGTATTTCCACTTAGAACACGAAGACTCAACTGGTCACGGTTAGTTTAGTGTCCCTGCGTTTGGGGGGGGGGGGGTTGTGTAGGAGAGTAGGATCAGCACTTATGTTGCCCCACTTTTTTTTCTGATGTTAACACTGGTTTCTGGCTATAGTCTGGCTGGGACCCTGCTAATCAGGGCCCCAGCCTCTCTGTTCTCTCTAAACAACTTGGAGTGCATTTTAGATGGACTAGTGATTGGATACTGTGGTACCTTATGAGCCCCTAGTATATGGTACCAAGGGCATAGGTACTTCACAGGCCTACCAGGGGCTGAAGCATGTATTATGCCATCCCTGGGAAGCAGACTAAATCTGACACCACAGGCCTGCTACTGCAGCCTGGGTGAGGTAGTGTTAGCACTCCTCACTGAGATATGCCTGGATAAATAATGAGTGAAATCATGTTAAAACGGAATACCATAAAGTTAGCCTCCTGTGGCGCCATTAATGTAAGATATTTTCTATATTTTTTATCTTTTATTCTACGTAGGGTCAGCCCAAGAGGAGCGAATCAAATATTTTTACAAGTAGTCTTCACGTGTCTTGGCCATAAAAAGAGAGAAAAAAGAAGGTGAAGTCTAAAGACATCGATGTGACAAAGTAGGTCTATCATAAAAGTGTTGCCTGTATTTTGAAAGTACAACATCAAAACTATTAGAAAATAGCGACTAGTAGCAACAACAATACTAATGTTGTGTTTGTTCTTTTGAACATACAGAGACCGGGTGACAACACGGATTACGGTATCTAATACAACATATAAAGAGCTGAAGTGAATTTTGATCTGGAAAAAGGTATTCCAATTAAACTATGGAACAACAGAGTAGAACGATAGGTAAATATGCTAACATATAGGACGTGAATACCACACACATTTTTTCATACAAATAAACGTGAGGGTCTAATCATTAGACATGTGTCTTTCCTATATCCACGTATAGAGTAAGAAAGCAGTATTGGACAAACGAAAATAATCACATAACGCGCTAAAAGTACCTTCAGATACCTACACAGTACAAGGTAACAGGTAGGAATATGGTTATGAAGTCTTGGAAACCATGTTTTCTTTGTGGCAAATCTGTCTGGACTCGAGGCACTGAGGTGCATCTATGCCTTCATAGATACTGTATTTTTATCTACACTTTCTTTGGCAAATCAATGAGACTCTTTTGACTATGACCTACAATCACCCATTCAAGAATGAGATTTTTTCGCAACATGAGGGCACCAATCCCCATGCTAATGTAAAATATCGGTGAGCACATGTGTCACCTGGTTCTTGCTCTCTTATTCACTTTTGCATGCTTTTCATGGGTGTGGGTCTATTCATTTTGAAGAGAACGCCTTAGAGTGGCACATTTGCATTTTTAATGTATATATATGGATATTCTTTATGGAGAAATGTAAGATATCTCCTGTGGGACCCAATATAAACAGTTAAATAACACTCAGTCAGTCAAACCACTTTAATCGATTAATTAAAATCACAAAAGTACATCACAATACTACATATTACTTAAACACAAATACAGTATGATAACAACATTATAAAAATTCATCCCATGAAATACATATATCACTAAAATCATAAGGTGAACTGTACATCAAGTTTTTTCCTTGCCCGAGCTGCGACAACCAGAAAGTTAGCGATGTTAAAAATAATCCAAGGGCAATTTAATAATTGCAAGTACATCAAAGCAGGTTTTACTTGATAAAAACCTCTCCCTTGCAACAATGGAATGATGCACTTCTTTCTGCTTTCAACATAATATTTACAGAAAAAAATAAAGTGCACAGTGTCTTGAAATGAGCAACCATCACAGTTACAAAAAGCAGAATCTAAGGGTTTACTCCATCCTTGAAAGCTCCCTAAAACAAGGTGAATCAAGTTAAAACGAAATCTGGTCAACAACCAACGGTGATAGTGATTCCTGACCAGCTTAAGGTAGGGCTCAATCTGGGGAGAGGTTATTAA
Organism: Triturus cristatus; assembly: GCF_964204655.1. Classification (NCBI taxonomy): domain Eukaryota; kingdom Metazoa; phylum Chordata; class Amphibia; order Caudata; family Salamandridae; genus Triturus; species Triturus cristatus. The sequence goes on from NC_140584.1 coordinate 10,249,767, forward strand.
TAAAAAAATGAGCCCTTACCAAGGTTTTTGTAAGCTCCTCTTCCTCCCGCTCTTGAGACCTTAAGTTTAAAAACTGAACTTTAACCCAGCCAATATCCCCCTTAGTAATTATTTCTGGATTCTCATAAATCTCTGGGCGCCCTAGCTTATAAAACATTTTCTTGATATACAAGAGCCAAGGGATGTCGGCCATTCTATCTAAACCGATGCAGTCTTTTAGGATCAATCTGTTAAGGGAAAGTTCAGGATTCAACCAAGTTTTCAACCAAAATGTTAGGGGGGCCAAATTTAAATGATCAGAGACAAAACCCATCCCCAGTTCTTGATGTATTGAAAAAGTTGGAGATGATTGGGGGATGGAGAGAAGTGAACGAAAAAATTTGTTTTCTGCCATCTGGATTCCCTCCGTTTTTTTATACCCCCAGATAGCAGCACCATAGACCGCTATGGCTAGACATTTCGCCCTGTAGACGGCAAGAACTGTGTCACATGGCTTACCACCCAAACGTCGGGCAAAACTTAATATAGCAGAAGATGATCTACCTACACTGTTCTTTTTAGCTATAAGCTGAGGGGCCCACAAACATCTCTCGTCAAATATGACACCCAAGTGGGTAAATACCTTAACTCTAGTGACCTCCACTCCTTTGCAGTAAAAATTTTTAACTTTATTTTTCCGGATACCCATGGACATCACATGCGATTTGGAGCTATTCACCACTAGGTCCAATGAGCTCATGAAGTCCCCGAAGGAGTTCAATAGTCTCTGTAATCCCAATGGGGTACGAGCCAAAAGGACAGCATCATCTGCGTACAGGAGAGCAGGTAAGGTACTGTTCCCTATACGCGGAGTGTCCAGGCTGACCTTACCTAAAATTAGATCTAATCTGTTGATATAAAGGGTAAAGAGCAAGGGGGCCAGGATGCATCCTTGGCGTACCCCTCTGCCCGATTTAAAGTGACGTGTGCATTTGCCCTCATGGGAGACCCTCACTGCAGTGTACAGGTCTTGGTGAAGTTCCGCTAAGAAGTGCACCAGACAAGGGTCTATCCCTAGGTCCAACAGGATCATCCACAGCCTCGCTCTGTTCACCAGATCAAAGGCTGTGGATAAATCCATGGAAGCCAGGTATAGGGATCCTTTAGTGGCTTTAGTATATTTATTAATTAACAGGTACAGGTTGAGGCACTGGTCCATAGTACCTCTGCCTGACCTAAAACCATATTGAATCTCTGATAGAATCCCCTTCTCCGTCACCCAATCTGAGATTTTATTCAAGATCACTTTACCCAAAATTTTAACCGCTGAATCAATTAATGAGATGGGCCGATAACATCTTGGGTCACCCCTATCTCCCTTTTTAAAAACCGGTATAATGATTGATTTGGACCAAGACACCGGAAACCCATTCTCAACACTGTCATTAAAGACATTAGTTAAAATAGTACTCCAAAGCTCAATGTCCCCTTTATAAAGATCCAATGGGACACCATCTGGTCCAGGAGCCTTATTGGAGGCAGAGTCTTTTATGGCCTTTCCCCACGTCATTCTTATTAAATATCAGCTGATTGAGGGGGAAAAAGATTTCAGGGACCTTAAAAGAATCGGGTATCAAACTACTCGCATAAATTCCTTCAAACTGAGTCAGCCACTCCCCCTCTGGGATGTTAATGTCGAGTGGGGCATTATCATTCCCTGTTAAAAATGGGCTATTCACTATACTCCAGAATTTTGCGCTATCCTTAAGAACCTCAACCGAGGTTGAGGCATCCCAGGCCTCCTTCTTTAGTTCGTTTTTCCGGCACTGGGTTATGATTTCGTAATCTTTCCTAAGGGTAGCTATTAAAGCCTTATCACGGGGTAGCTTTTTTAAGGCGGTTAATAAACTTTGATGAGCCCTGGAACAACTAGCATCAAACCACTTGTTTCCCTGTTGACAACGCGGTTTGCCAGGGATGGTTAAGTCTAAAGAGACCTGCTTACAGACTGAATCAAAAGCAACTATTATCTCACCACCCGATTTAGAGGGGTTCATACACTTCCTGAACTCATCACTTGTTTTCGCAATTAGGCTCTCCATAAAATCCTCGAACTACTTTGGCCCTCTTTACTTTCTTACCTTGTTCACTAGTGACAAGGGTAATAGAAGGAACTGGGGCCAGTAAGGGCTCCTTGGAGCAAAAAGCCTTATCTAGTTCTAAGATCACAGAGTTGTGATCACTAAATGGAGAGCGGAAAACGTTATACCTGTGAACCCACCCTCAAAGCGCAGGGGATAGGAAGACATAATCAATAATTGATTGACTATCCCTTGCTTCAAACGTCGCTACCCGTTCACCCTTAGATAGAAAACATGGCTCAAAGAGATCCGCCGATGAAAGGAGCTCTTCAAGGGCCTCACCCTTAATTGAATGTTCAAAATGTGGGGGGACCGAGTGGGGGGGACCAAAAGGGTCAGCAATCTTTACAGTTAAAATCACAGAGATGAATATTAAAATCACCCATAAAAATAATTTGTACAAGAGTGGTTTGACGAGCATTATACAAATCTAAGAATTTTGCTAAAAAACTAAGATGCTCATTCTCAGATACGCAATCCCCTGCATTATAAAAATTAATAAACAATATTTTGGATTGAGACTCAGTAATGAATTCCACAATTTGGCAGTTTTGTGAGGCAGTGTCTATCTGAGATATCTTGGCCTTGAGTTTTATTGAAAAAAGGAACAACAAACCTCCCTTTGCTCTGCCAGCTACAGATGGTGAGGCAGCCTGAAAATAAGATTTAAATCCATCAATCCACAGGTTGTTGTCTCTAGCCCAGGTCTCCAGTAAAGCAATAATATCAAAACCTGCCACAAACTTTAACCAGTTTACATCTTCTTGTTTAGATCGTAGCCCAGCTATGTTCCAGCTCATGAGCCTGATAAGAACTCCAGAATCCACTGTATTAGCACTTTCCTTTACAGTACTACTGGTTTTTGGGGCTGGAAAATCTAGTCAGTCATTTAAATCTAGCTGGGACAGGGGTGAGAACCTGTTAGATGTAGCGATAACATCTGTAGATCTGTCTCTCCAATTAATTCTGGGGTTAACCTGAGATGAAATTTTAGGGAAACACCAGGGCACAGCCTCTACGCTAGATACGGCGCAGGGCACAGGTACCAAAGTGGTCTCTGGTCGAGGTGCGGGGCGATAACTCCCACGGGGTCTAAAAAGTCTAGGGGGAGGTGGATAAAAAAAACTTAAAGTGGCAGCCCTAATGTTACCAACCTCCCCATCCATATCTGAGGCATCCCATAGCATGCGTGTTACAACGTAGGGGTTATTGAAATTAACCACTACACAGTCCCCTTTAAATTTTTTCTGGGTACCTCCGATCCATCCAACCCGCCTGGCTGGTAAAATATGGCGTGAGATATTGGCGTAACCTGAACAATTCTGGTCACACCATTTCCTGGTGACTGACAGTAATGCTTCGGTTGATTCAACCTTACCGTGTGCTAATGGCTGTACTTTAACCAAAATAACCACCAACGGGTCAGCCTCAGGAGGAAGGTTAATACAGGGTTGAGTTGAAGAATTACATGGGGTATGACCGCTAACGGGTTTATCCTGGGGCCTAGATTGGTCTACAGGCCTAGTCTGCCTATTCAACTGCCCCTCCGAGTCTATTGCTTCTAGAGTTGTTGATTTAATGCTCAACTTAGGGGGCACAACTGGAGTCAAAATCCCAGGGGGACCCCCACTAAACTACTTTTTGGACCTTCTGTTGGTGCGTGAACCAATCTAGGTAAAGTACTGTTTTGCGGGGGGTGCGGACCTTATTTAAATCTGAAAGGGTGGAATCAATCTTGGCACATTTCTCTAGTAGGCTGGCAACACACAAATTCAAAGTGTCAACAATGTCTTTTGCCATACTGGTAAGGGAATTTGGCCTGGCATATGCTGTCCACTAGTTATATGGGACACCTTGCACCAGTCCAATTCGACTCTTAAGGTGATAGGTTAAAAGACAACCTTTAAAGAAAGCTATCCTAGTGGTAGCTGTGGAGAGCAGCCTTCAGGCTAAGTCTTGAAGGAGTGTTAAGCTTATTGTCTTACCATGGATAACCTCTTGAATGACCAAATGAAAGAGTAGTCCACACAGGTATATATTCAAAATATATGTATTTATTCTAAGAACAAATCCCACTAGTCTGTTGTGAGGCTGGAGGTAAAGATACAATTCAATAAAGCATTTAAAAAACAATAAATAGCACTGGAATCACAGGGCTCCAGGGGGGGGACAAACCATATATTAAAAAAGTGGTATAAGAACCACGACAGTTCTGCAGACAGTGTCTAGGGCACTTAGGGTCGCTGGCCCCTTACGAAACCACCCAAGGTAGTGAGGAAGGGGACCCGCGGGAGACGGGTTTAGTGCTTAAACTACAGTCGGGATCTCTTTTAAACCCTATGGGAAATGTCGCGGCTGGAAATTACAAGAATCTGGACACTTCTAGCAGGAGTTCAAGTTCAGCAGCTTAGAGTTAAGCTTTTGGAGGGCCCACACCCATGACAGTACCGAGGTACCACTGTTACCTGCCCCAGGGAAGCCGGGTGCATAGGTCGTTTTCGATGTCGGGTCGCGAGCTCGTTTTCAATGGAAAAAGGTGAAGAACTGCTGCTGGCGTGAAGCATCGTCGATGTCGTGCAGATTGAAGATGTAGATCTTGAAGGGAAGGACCTGAAAGCAGAGGGGACAGAGTCTGGGTCACTAGCCAGTGACCAGGGAGCTCAGGAGAAAGATCCCTTCAATGTTGGGTGCTTCCAGGTTGAAGACAGGTAGCTTGGATCACCAGCCACGGGGTCCAGGAGGCTTCAAGTAAGCCAGCTTCTGGAGGGCGACTGTCCCACGAAGGATGAAGGCCGCTGCGGTGTTAGTGTCCGGATTGGATCCACTAAGCCTTGGCAACTGCAACCCACGCAAGGATACAAAACAGCTACGGTGCAGACCCACGAGGTCTGAGTGAAGTCTCCAGCGAGGAGATGGTAGAGAAGGCCTGGAGCAACCAGGGGAGCCCTTTAAAGTAAAGATTGACCTCTGCTAGGGCCCACCAGTCGAGAGACAAGGGACCGCGGGAGGCAGCAATTTGGAGTGCGTAAAGATGAGCCCACGGGTCGCCGGAGCAGGCTGGAGCGTCGTCCTTTGGCACAAGTGATGCTGAGAGGTTGGCTCAATGATGGGCCAAAGCACAACTTCCCCAATGGTCGGGGTCGTGTGCTGTGCAAGAGGTGGCCGGTGTCCTGGGGTATTGAGGATCTCGGCACCCATGGGGTCCACGGTGCTGAGCTTTGCTGTGCATACTCACTGGCCTCTGGGATGCTTGGAAACCCACCTCAGGGTAGGCAGAAGTCTTCGATGTCCGTAGGAGCAGCGGAGTTCCAACCGGGTCACTTGCAGAGTTTCAGGTGCCTGCCAAGCAGGGGGGTAACTCCTTTACCCCAAGGGAGATTTCTTCATTCAGCTGTGCGGCAGCTCGTCGAAGGTTCAAGTCTTTGAAGTCCAAGATTAATCTGAGGTTCTGGGGACCCTGCACCCACCTTTATCCAGAGATTAGGGGAGTGTCTGTATCAGAGCCCACCAATGAGAGTTCAGGCGGGAAAGGTTGGCTACACCCTCTCCCCTTTGTGTGTTTTCACACCTGGGCCGGGGACAGGATGCCCCTGAACCGGTTCTAGGCGGTGTAAGCAGAAGTAGGCACTGGAGAAGCCTACGTGCAAGTTTGAAAGACATCCTATGATGCACCCACCCAGTTCTAATCCACATAGTCTGTCTGGGGAGGTGGGAACACCTCCCTGCAACAAGATCCCTATTGTCCAGCTGCCATGGCTGGAGTTTTGCCCAGCAACAGGCAGCCAGAGTCGTGTGGGTGGCGGGTAGCATCCATTTTGTACTACGTGTGCACTTTTAAATTGGTATCTAAAATCTGCCGCTTTTACCATATCACCCCTCTAGCAGGGGGGAATCATTCCCTCACTCCCATGGCTGGATTGGGGGTATGATTCCTCAATGTTTGACACCAAACATGACATGGTTCTGTGCAGCCACTCTCAAGTTATCACGCTATCGCGATGACTTATAATGTGGTTAAGAGTATATGGTATGGCTGTTCTACAAACAACCCAGCAATAGTTTTAACGAAGGTTGCAGAGGGGCCCTACTCAGGTAGGGGTTCCCCCTCACACATATCTCAGCACCCTGCCTTGTAGGATTAGCAAGGCCTGCCTTAGGAGTGACCTATGAGGATATATGTGTTGTATTTAGGTGGGATACAGGATACCTATATCCCTGTAAGGGGTGCAAGCACCACCTTACCCAGACTACAGTAGTGGTCTGGTGGTGTCATTTGGTATGGCTGTCCCAGGGTGGCACAATAAGTGCTGCAGCCCCTGGTAGGCCTCTGAGGGACCCATGCCCTGGGTACCTAGGGTACTATCTACAAGGGGCTGATAGGGTGTCCTCAGTATCTACCTAGGTTACTCACATCAGTTTAGAGAGGAAGCAGATAGGCTGGGACCCTGGATAGCAGGGCCACAGCCTGGCTAGAGTCAGAAAACAGTCAAAACATCAGCAAAAAGTTGGGGGCAACTATGCAGTCGATGCCACTCTCCTACATAACCCCCCCAAACGCAGGGACATTAAACTAACCATGACCAGTTGAGTCTTCATGTTATAAGTGGAAATATCTGGAGAGGCCATCTGCATTGGCATGGTTGCTCCCAGGTCTATGTTCCACTGTATAGTCCATCCCCTGTAGGGAAATAGACCACCTGTGTAGTTTGGGGTTTTTACCCTTCATCTGTTTTAGCCATAGGAGGGGCTTGTGGTCGGTTTGAACAATGAAGTGAGTGCCATACAAGTATGGCCTCAGCTTCTTCAAGGCCCAGACCACAGCAAAGGCCTCCCTCTCTATGGCTGACAAATGTTTCTCTCTGGGGGTCAACCTTCTGCTAATAAAAGCTACTGGTTGATCCTGGCCCTCTTCATTCAGTTGTGATAATACAGCACCTACCCCCACCTCAGATGCATCAGTTTGAACTATGAATTCTTTGGAGTAGTTGGGGCATTGGAGCACTGGAGCAGAGCACATGGCCTGTTTTAGGTCATCAAAAGCCTTCTGACAGCTGACAGTCCACTGAACCTTTTTGGGCATCCTCTTAGAGGTTAAGTAATTTAAGGGGGTCACAATGGATCCATGTCCCTTTACAAATCTTCTGGAGTAACCAGTCAGGCCTAAGAAAGCTCGGACCTGAGTCTGGGTGGTTGGAGCAACCCAGTCCATGATGGTCTGGATCTTGCTCTGTAGTGGTTGAACCTGGCCTCCACCTACAAGGTGGCCCAGGTACACAACCTGACTCTGCCCTATCTGGCATTTGGTAGCCTTGATAGTGAGTTCTGTTTTTTGCGGGGCTTCCAAAACTTTCCTTAGGTGGATCAGGTGATCCTCCCAGGTGGAACTAAAGACAGCAATATCATCTAGATATGCTGCACTAAAGTCTTCCAGGCCTGTGAGGACTTGGTTCACCAACCTTTGAAAAGTGGCAGGTGCATTTTTCAAACCAAAGGGCATTACAATAAATTGATAGTGCCCACCAGGGGTTGAAAATGCTGTTTTGGCTTTTGCAGATTCAGCTAACCTTACCTGCCAGTAGCCAGCTGTCAGATCAAATGTGCTCAGATATTTGGCTGAGGCCAACTTATCTATGAGCTCATCTGCTCTGGGAATGGGATGTGCATCAGTCCTAGTGACTGCATTGAGTCGCCTGTAGTCTACACAGAACCTCATCTCTTTCTTGCCACCCTGGGTGTGAGGTTTGGATACCAGGACTACTGGGCTAGCCCAAGGGCTATCTGAGGGCTCAATAACTCCCAATTCCAACATCTTTTGGACTTCTGTCCTTATGCAGTCCCTGACATGGTCAGGTTGCCTGTAGATCTTATTGTTCACAGGCAGACTGTCCCCAGTGTCCACTTCATGAGTGCACCAGGTGGTCTGACTTGGAGTCAGTGAAAACATATGTCTGAATGACTGGAGAACTTGTCTGCAGTCAGACTGTTGCTGGGCAGTGAGGCTGCCTGCCAAGGCTACACCATCTACTGACCCATCTTCAGGGTTGTGAGAGAGCAGGTCTGGGAGAGGGTCACTCTCCTCCTCCCGTCCCTCATCAGTTGCCATGAGCAAGCCCATGTCAGCCCTGTCCACATATGGTTTCAGTCTGTTTACATGAAGTACCCCGTGGGGACTTCGGGGAGTGCCAAGGTCCACCAAGTAGGTGACCTCTCCCTTCTGTTCCAATATGGTATGGGGTCCACTCCATTTGTCTTGGAGGGCTGTTGGGGCCACTGGCTCCAACACCCATACCTTCTGTCCCGGCTGGTACACCACCAGTACAGCCTTTTGGTCATGCCATGCTTTTTGCAATTCCTGACTTGCATCAAGGTTTTTTGTCGCCTTCTTCATGTACTCAGCCATCCGAGAGCGGAGACCAAGTACATAGTCCACAATATCCTGTTTAGGGGGTTTGAGAGGTAACTCCCATCCCTCCTTCACCAGACAGAGTGGCCCTCTGACAGGGTGGCCAAACAAAAGTTCAAAAGGGCTGTAACCAACCCCCTTCTGTGGCACCTCCCTGTATGCAAAGAGAAGGTAGGGCAGAAGAACATCCCATTTTCGCCTGAGCTTTTCTGGGAGTCCTTTGATCATACCCTTTAGGGTCTTGTTAAATCTCTCAACAAGCCCATTGCATTGAGGATGATAAGGGGTGGTGAACCTGTAGTTAACACCACAATCCTTCCACATTGCCTTGAGGTAACTACTCATAAAGTTGGTATCTCTGTTAGACAATACCTCCTTAGGGAACCCTACCCTGGAAAAGATTACCAGGAGGGCTCTTGCCACCACAGGTGCTGTGATGGTTCTAAGGGGAATAGCTTCTGGTGACCTGGTGGCATGATCCACTACCACCAGTATAAACTTGTGCCCAAATGCTGTTGGTGGGTCAAGGAGACCAACAATGTCAATCCCTACCCGTTCAAAGGGAACCCCCACCACAGGTAGTGGTATCAGGGGGGCCTTTGTGGACTTACCTGCCTTGCCACTGGCCTGGCAGGTAATGCAAGAGCTACAAAAACTCTTACAGTCCTCACTCATTTGAGGCCAATGAAAGTGAGGGACAATTCTGTCCCAAGTCTTATTTTGACCTAGGTGTCCTGCTAAGGGAATATCATGGGCTAGTGTGAGTAGGAAGCCCCTAAACGTCTGAGGTATGACCAACCTCCTGGCTGCACCAGGCTTGGGGTCTCGACCCTCAGAGTAAAGGAGTCCATCATCCCAATATATCTTATGGGTTCCACCAGCATTCCCGGCAGCCTCAGCAGCAGCCTGCTGTCTGGGGGGTTCAAGAGTGGGGCAGCTCTGCTGCTCCAGGCTCAAGTCTGCCCTAGAAGGTCCCTCTGTCCCCAAGAACTCAACCTGATCAGGTTCAAGTTCATCTGAGACAGTTCCTTCTTCAGGTGTCAGATCCTCTTTTGCTACAAGAGTCTCTTCAGACTGACCCTGGGGGGAAGGCACTGCCTTACCCCTGCTACTCCTTCTCTTGGAAAGTCCTTGGTCCATTTTTCCAGGATCCACGGCCTGTTCAGTTTCTGTCAGCTTAGCTTTTGACCTTGTCAGGGCAAACACTTCTGCAGGGATACCCAGCATTGCTGCATGGGTAGTCAGCTCCACCTCAGCCCATGCTGAGGTCTCCAAATCATTTCCTATCAAACATTCTACTGGTAGGTCTGCACTCACCACAACCTTATTTAAATGTAAATGTAAATGTATGTGTCTTGTAAAGCGCACTGCTGCCCTGAGGCGTCCTGGCGCTGTAGACCGCTGGGGAACCCGTCCTGGCTATCCCTGTGAGATGGCACCGAAGCGAGAATTATCAAGTTTGCTGGCCCTGGTCCACGACCCTGATTTAGGCCGGTTACCCCTCCCCAAGAGAAGTTAACAACTACCAGAGCATGGTTAGTACTGACATTGCTCGCATTGGTCACTTGGTAAGTTTCCCCAAGTATGATTTGGCTAGGATCCACAAGGTCCTTAGTCACCATGGTGACACTAGCCCCTGTGTCCCTGTTGTTTTTTTTTTTTTTTTTAAACAAATTTTTATTCAGTTTTTGCATAGAAAGGAGCATTGAAGTACAGTATGCATGAAACACAATACTTTTACATATGAACTAAGGATATAGCATATATATCTGAAGCAACCTTACACGTAGTGCCACATAGTTGTCGATGCCGACCAAATAAGACATACGAGAGCTTGAAAGTACCTCAGTCAAGCACATAACTATGAATCCAACCATGCCCATGTGCTCCGTTCCCAATCTTCAAGAGTCTGTATCTATGGGGGCACTGCCTCCCGAACAACCCTCCATCTCCCCTGTGTCCCTTTATGCTAGAGACTCCCTTTCATGTATCCTAGGCTGTTGTTTGTATTTGCCCAGACCACTGGGACTCACAAATAGGGACAGGTCCCCATCACAAACTAGCACAGCCTGAGTAGGTGTTCTGACTAGGCCAGAGTCCTCTCCAGATCCCAGGGTCAACCCTACCATACCCTTGTTCTGTGTACCACCACCTATAGCTGGACTAGGGGGAACAGGTGCCTTAGGGGCAGGTGTAGTGGTACTGGTGGAGTCTTTGGCCTTGTTACAGTCTGAAGTCCAATGGGTTTTCTGCTTACAGGTTTTACACCATGGCTTCCTTGGCTGTTTAGCTTTGTTAGATTGGAAATTTTCAGATGCTGCATTTTGGGGGCCTGTTGAAGACTGCTGGTCTTTTCCCTTTTCCCCACCCTTCTCAGAGTTTTTGGCATCTTCCTTTTTAGTTGCACCCCCAAGGGCTGGACCTTTTGCTTGATCCTGGTTCTGACCCATTTTGTCTGCCTTCTTTCCCAATTCGTGGGGAGAGGTCAGATCTGAGTCCACCAGGTGCTGATGCAATAGTTGATTCTGACAGTTATTAAGAATCTGCTCCCTCATGATGAGATTGTACAATCCTTGATAATCATTTACCTTACTGCCATTTAACCAACCTTCCAGAGCCTTGGTAGCACAATCTACAAAGTCTACCCAATCTTGATTTTGTGCCTTCTGGGTATCTCTGAAGTTTAACCTGTATTGATCAGTGGTTAGACGAAACCCATCTATCAAAGCACTTTTCAAGATATAATAATCATCTGCATCCTCTTCCCTAACAGAGAGGATCTTGTCTCTTCCTTTGTCAGCAAAGTAGAGCCATAAGATTGCTGCCCACTGATCTACTGGGACCCTTTGAACTTTACAGGCCCTTTCAAGTGCAGTGATACATTTATGGATGTCATCCCCTGTCTGATAGGGGGGCACAACCATATGCAGGTTCCTATAGTCAGGAGCTTTCTCTCTAACTCTAGGGGTATTATTACTGCCACCAGGGGCTCCAGACCCCACTTTCTTGAAGCTTTATGAAGCTCCAGGGACTCCCTGTCTAATGCTAACTGTTCTCTCCTGAGCTGAAGCTTAGCTTGCTCAAACTGGATCAGTCTGCATTTCCGCTCTTGGGAGGAGTCTCTTCTCTGAGAAGAGGCAGAGGTCATTTTGGATCTCTCAGAATGGGCAGACTCCTCTGAGGGGGATCTGTTCCTTCTGTTTGGATCCACCACTCTCCCATTAGGGATGGAGGGGGTACCCCTTGGGCCTCCACCTCCATGTGTAGAGTGGTCTGTTTCTTCCAGGTCAAGTTCATTATCCTCTTCCTGGTCCTCATCAGAGTCCACCACCTGGGTGTCCTCTTCTGTGGGATGCCCACCCAACCTGTCTACCCCATCAGACACTAGAGTCTGCTTGAAGTCTGTAATGAGCAGAATTTCTCTGAGACGTTGTGTGTTGGCACCTTTGGTTGTCTTCAAATGTCTAGCAGTGCACATCTCCCTAAGCTCAGCAAAAGTGAGATTGTCATACCTGTCGACTGGGACCTTTGAAGGACCTTCCAGGGCCTTATGGGCTCCTGATCCTGAATACATGTGGATTGTTGCATCTACCTTCACTAGGTGTGGCCTACTGAACCCTTTCTTGGGTTGTAGTCAAGGTGTGCTAAGCCCTCTACACACAACTCCTAAGTTCAGTAGAACTTATTGTATTCTAAGCTGAATTTATATGTACCTTTAGTACCAAGTGGCTTTCACTTTAGAAATTCAATTTGTTATCTGGTAAAACAATGGCAAGCTTGAATCCAACCGCTGTACACCAATGTGAGAAGTTGGCCTGGCATATGCTGTCCACTAGTTATAGGGGACACCTTGCACCAGTCCAATTCGACTCTTAAGGTGATAGGTTAAAAGACAACCTTTAAAGAAAGCTATCCTAGTGGTAGCTGTGGAGAGCAGCCTTCAGGCTAAGTCTTGAAGGAGTGTTAAGCTTATTGTTTTACCATGGATAACCTCTTGAATGACCAAATGAAAGAGTAGTCCACACAGGTATATATTCAAAATATATGTATTTATTCTAAGAACAAATCCCACTAGTCTGTTGTGAGGCTGGAGGTAAAGATACAATTCAATAAAGCATTTAAACAACAATAATTAGCACTGGAATCACAGGGCCCCGGGGGGGACCAAACCATATATTAAAAAAGTGGTATAAGAACCACGACAGTTCTGCAGACAGTGCCTAGGGCTCTTAGGGTCGCTGGCCCCTTACGAAACCACCCAAGGTAGTGAGGAAGGGGACCCATGGGAGACGGGTGTAGTGTTTAAACCACAGTTGGGATCTCTATTAAACCCTATGGGAAATGTCGCGGTTGGAAATTACAAGAATCTGGACACTTCTAGCAGGAGTTCAAGTTCAGCAGCTTAGAGTTAAGCTTTTGGAGGGCCCACACCCACGACAGTACCGAGGTACCACTGTTACTTGCCCCAGGGAAGCCGGGTGCATAGGTCATTTTCGATGTCGGGTCGCGATCTCGTTTTCAATGGAAAAAGGTGAAGAACTGCTGCTGGCGTGAAGCATCGTCGATGTCGTGCAGATTGAAGATGTCGATCTTGAAGGGAAGGACCTGAAAGCAGAGGGGACAGAGTCTGGGTCACTAGCCAGTGACCAGGGCGCTCAGGAGAAAGAGCCCTTCAATGTTGGGTGCTTCCAGGTTGAAGACGGGTAGCTTGGATCACCAGCCACGGGGTCCAGGAGGCATCAAGGAAGGCCAGCTTCTTGAGGGCAACTGTCCCACAAAGGATGAAGGCCGCTGCGGTGTTAGTGTCCGGATTGGATCCACTAAGCCTTGGCAACCGCAACCCACGTAAGGATCACAAAACAGCTACGGTGCAGACCCACGAAGTCTGAGCAAGGTCTCCAGCAAGGAGACGGTAGAGCAGGCCTGGAGCAACCAGGGGAGCCCTTTAAAGTAAAGATTGACCTCTGCTAGGGCCCACCAGTCAAGAGACAAGGGACCACGGGAGGCGGCAATTTGGAGTGCATAAAGATGAGCCCACGGGTCGCCGGAGTGGGCTGGAGCATCGTCCTTTGGCACAAGTGATGCTGAGAGGTTGGCTAAATGATGGGCCAAAGCACAACTTCCCCACTGGTCGGGGCATGTGCTGTGCAAGAGGTTGTCGGTGTCCTGGGGTATTGGAGATCTCGGCACCCACCGGGTCCACGGCGCTGAGCTTTGCTGTGCACACTCACTGGCCTCTGGGATGCTTGGAAACCCACATCAGGGTAGGCAGAAGTCTTCAATGTCCGTAGGAGCAGCGGAGTTCCAACTGGGTCACTTGCAGAGTTTCAGGTGCCTGCCAAGCAGGTGGGTAACTCCTTTACCCCAAGGGAGATTTCTTCATTCAGCTGTGCGGCAGCTCGTCGAAGGTTCAAGTCTTTGAAGTCCAAGATTAATCTGAGGCTCTGGGGACCCTGCATCCACCTTTATCCAGAGATTAGGGGAGTGTCTCTATCAGAGCCCACCAATGAGAGTTCAGGCGGGAAAGGGTAGCTACACCCTCTCCCCTTTGTGTGTTTTCCCACCTGGGCAGGGGACAGGATGCCCCTGAACCGGTTCTAGGCGGTGTATGCAGAAGTAGGCACTGGAGAAGCCTATGTGCAAGTTTGAAAGACATCCTATGGTGCACCCACCCAGTTCCAATCCACATAGTCTGTCTGGGGAGGTGGAAACACCTCCCTGCAACAAGATCCCTATTGTCCAGCTGCCATGGCTGGAGTCCTGCCCAGCAACAGGCAGCCAGAGTCGTGTGGGTGGCAGGTATCATCCATTTTGTACTACGTGTGCACATTTAAATTGGTATCTAAAATCTGCCGCTTTTACCATATCACCCCTCTAGCAGGGGGAAATCATACCCTCACTCCCATGGCTGGATTGGGGGTATGATTCCTCGATGTTTGACACCAAACATGACATGGTTCTGTGCAGCCACTCTCAAGTTATCACGCTATCGCGATTACTTATAATGCGGTTAAGAGTATATGGTATGGCTGCACTACAAACAACCCAGCAATAGTTTTAACGAACGTTGCAGAGGGGCCCTACTCAGGTAGGGGTTCCCCCTCACACATCTCAGCACCCTGCCTTGTGGGATTAGCAAGGCCTGCCTTAGGGGTGACCTATGAGGATATATGTGTTGTATTTAGGTGGGATACAGGATACCTATATCCCTGTAAGGGGTGCAAGCACCACCTTACCCAGACTACAGTAGTGGTGGTCTGGTGGTGTCAGTTTGTATGGCTGTCCCAGGGGTGGCACAATAAGTGCTGCAGCCCCTAGTAGGCCTCTGAGGGACCCATGCCCTGGGTACCTAGGGTACCATCTACAAGGGGCTGATAGGGTGTCCTCAGTATCCAATTGGTATGTACCTAGGGTACTCACATCAGTTTAGAGAGGAAGCAGATAGGCTGGGGTCCTGGATAGCAGGGCCACAGCCTGGCTAGAGTCAGAAAACAGTCAAAACATCAGCAATAAATTGGGGGCAACTATGCAGTCGATGCCACTCTCCTACACTGTTGATTCAAAGTTTTGGTGCCTGCTAAACAGGGGAGTCACTCCTTGACTCCAAGGGAGATTCTTCAGTTTTCCAAAGGTAGTGGAACATTGAAGGGCCAGGATTCTTCTTCAGAGCGTTGTCCAGGGATATCTAGTTTGCAATGGCAAGGGTTCCCTAACTTGTACTAAAAGAAAGGGAGGGACTAGCTCTATGACCACTCCTATGGGAGGGTCAGGGGAGTGGTTGGTTACACTCACTTCCCTTTGTCCAGTTTCATGCCAGAGCAGGGGCAGGTAGCCCCTGAACCGGTTTGAGCTGGCATAGGCACAGAGGAGCCTACTGCTCCCCCAGTGCAGGACTTCAAAGCACACTAGGAGTGCACCCACCCAGCCCCAATACACTAAATCCTGTCTGGAAGGTGGTGACACCTCCCTGTGACAGGATGCTGATTGGTAGGCCCCCTCCACTGCGAGTTTCGGTCAGCAGCAGGAGGGCAGCCCAGTGTCTGTGCTGGTGGCATCCATTTTGTGATGCCAGGGCTCTTTCAGGATTCTACTGTTTCCACAGTAGGGACATGTCTATCCCTCTAGAAGGGTGGGATCATACTCCCACACCAGTTACTGGTGTGGGGGTATGATTCCAAAGCGTTTGACACCAAACGCGACATGTTTTGATGCAGCCATCCCAGAGTTAGCATTAACCGCGAGGTTATAATGCACTTAAGAGTATATGGTTTAACCGCATCCATAAACAGCCACAGAGAATAGACTCTGAGAGCTGCAGAGGGGCCCTGCTCAGGCAGAGGCACCCCCTCACATGGAAACCAAGCACCCTGCCCTCAGGATTGACAGGGCCTGCATCAGGGGTGACTGATAGGTTTATATGTGTGTGCAGGTAGAGATATAGGGTACCTATATCTCAGTGAGGAGTGCTAACACTACCTCACCCAGGCTGCAGTAGCAGGCCTGTGGTGTCAGATTTAGTCTGCTTCCCAGGGATGGCATAATACATGCTTCAACCCCTGGTAGGCCTGTGAAGTAACCTATGCCCTTGGTACCTAAGGTACCATATACTAGGGGCTCATAAGGTACCACAGTATCCAATCACTAGTGCATCTAATATGCACTCCAAGTTGGTTAGAGAGAACAGAGAGGCTGGGGCCCTGATTAGTAGGGTCCCAGCCAGACTATAGCCAGAAACCAGTGTTAACATCAGGAAAAAAAGTGGGGCAACATAAGTGCAGATCCTACTCTCCTACAACAGTTAAGTCATCAATATAGCACAGCCAAATAACCACATTTTCATCAAAGATTTAACTATACTGTGTTTTGGGGACTAGTTCCTCCCAGCTGCCCATGTGCAAACGGGCATAGCTGGGGGAGAAACTGGCCCCTATTGCTACGCCCCTCAGCTGATGTTGTTATACATAAAAATGTTGTTTCGGAGACAGTATTCCAATATTTCCAGAAGCATATCACAATGGTCCTTGGAATTTAACGGTCTTTGTAAAAGATAGTGTCTTACAGCATTTAGCCCGTCCTCATGCCTGATGCTTGTATAGAGGGATATCACGTCCAAGGCTAACATCCAATATCCCTCTTGCCATGTTACACCCCTTATTTTGCATAGGAAATCCCCCGTGTCTTGAACATAGGTTTTTAGTGATGTCACAAAATCTTGTAAAAAAAGTCAATATAGATAGATGTGTTTTCTAAAATCCCGTCTCTGGCTGAAATGATCGGTCTGCTAGGTGGTTTGTTAGCATCCTTATGGATTTTGGGATGAAATATATTGAAGGGGTCACGGGATAGTCTTTTTTAAGGAATTTATACTCTGCTTCTGTAATGAGCTGTTTGTTTTTCCATCTATTTAATTTTATGTGATATTCATTGTGGGATGTTTTCATGGTCGCTGGAGTAGTCCGTGCATAACATTCTCTATCATTTAGTTGGGAGTAAGCCTCCCTGTCATAATCCTCACGTGTCAGTAGAACAATGTTTCCATCTTTGTCGCTGCCCCTGACGATGATGTTTTTTTCACATTTCAGTCTCATCATAAGGGCCTCGTACTGCTGGGTTTGCTTGTTGTATTGACGTTTACGCTTTTGCGTCTCAACGTGTAGTCTTTTCAATTGTACTGTGACATTTCATGGAATACATCCAAAGAGTCACTGGGCATTAAAGGGTTGAAGGTGGACGGAGGCTTATACGGCGTCACTGGAGATTTATGGATTAGAATAGAGTTAGCCAACTCCGCTTCATCCTGATGGCCATCAGTGGTGGAATAACCTGCTCCTTCAGTATCCCATAGCTCTTGTATCTCCATCATATTTGGCATGTCAGTTTGGGTCAGTGCTCCGTAGGCTATATCTTTGTTGACAGTCATGCTTCTGCTCTTTAGAGTATGGAATTTGCGCAGTTTCAGTTTCCGTACTACTTTATAGATATCAAGTCTAGTGGCAGCATAGTCGAAATTGGTTTGCGGTGCATAAGTTATACCTAACTTCAAGATGTTTTCCTCGTCAGTTGTTAATTCAACTTGAGTCAGGTTCACAATGGTTTTGTTTGTCTCATTCTCAATTACTGTTTCTTTGACCACTGACCTCTTCCCTTCTTATTGCCTTGATTTGGAATGCCTCTTCCTTGCCCTGCACCTCTGCCTTCACTTGAAATTGGCATATTTTCGTAGTAATTCCTTTGCGGTTTTGGTCGCTACTTTTGCCTCCTCTCGTAGCATAAAAAATTGATTTCCTCACCAGGCGATGGTTTGGGTATCTGGCCCGTTGCATCAGTGCTACGTAAATCGGAATATGAATCACTGCCCCCCATAGAGCTTAAATCAGATTGTGACGTTTCCGCTGGTTTTCTATTTCTGTTAGATATCTTCGGATTGACAAAGGCTCTGATTGTAGGAACTCGTAAAACATCGTATTTTTTAGCAAACGTGAATATCTGCCCCAACTCGTAGTCGTTGCGATCTCTCTGAAATTTAAATGCTTTTCTTTCCATGATTTTAGTTTCCTCTTTCTTCAAACGGATTGTCATGTCAGTTACAAGCTGGGTTTTCTCCTCAGTTTGTTCAACTTTATTCCGCTCATCATTGATCTCAGCAATATATATATATATAATCTATCCTTTGTATTTCTCTCGTTAGAAACCCGCTGCTGCCTGACCAAAGGGCGCGTTGCCTTCACGAACCAGACGAGAGAGGGTCCGTTGTATAAATCACCAAATCTCCCTTTCAAAGGATGACAACGCCACGTTTGGATGTTTCTTTTAGGTCTTTAATTGTCGCCACCATTGTACGTGTTTCGCCTGAACAGGAGGCTTGCTCACCAGTGCCGAGGCACAATTACCAGCCCACTTTTAAACATTATTTCAGTGTGTGTCAGGTGTAAACTAACATGTAGAGAAGACAGACTCGTAGTTTACATAGCCTTATTCAAATCCATTAGCTAATCATAGTGATTCATCTTTATAAATCGAGTACTCAATTTAACACCAAAAGTGCACAAAGATGCATTGAACCCACCAGGACGCCCCATTATTTCAGCTATAGGGAGTGCCCTAGAAAACACCTCATTTTTATGCAATCTTGTGAAAACCCTGCCTTCATACATACAGGATACAGGAGATTTACTTCGGAGGATCTATGATCTTCCCTGGGAAGATGTTTTTTTACTCATTACTATTAATGTATCCACGCTTTACACCAGCATTAGACATGAAGACGGCCTAAGAGCCGTAAAACACTTTTTAGGAATAAGACCTTTAAGATTATGGTTACACACTCAGATGCTCCTACAGATGATAGAGAAGTGCCTTACCGGCAACTTTTTCTTGTTTAATGGAGAACTTTTCCACCAAGTATGCGTTACAGCAATGGGCACCTGCTTCGCACCCAGGTATGCAAATTTGCATATGGGCTGGTGGGAGGAGCAGGTGATCCGCATAAAGTTCCACGAAAAATGGGAAAACCACATTATGCACTGGAGTCAGTTTAACAACGATTTATTCTTGGTCTGGAAGGGGACAGAGAATGAAGCAAAACGTTTCCTTCTTAAAATCCAGGAAAATGATTTAAACTTAAGCTTTACGAGTAATATCAGTACCAAAAGTGTGAATTTCCTAGACCTCACAGTTTATATCAAAGACAAAAAACTTGAAACTAAATTTTATAGGAAACCGACATCAGGGAACACGTTGCTTCATGCAACGAGCTTTCATACTAAAAACCTGATCAGGAGCATTCCCTATGGTGAGTGTTTAAGAACCAGACAAAATTGCAGTGAAGTAGCTGAAACTAAAATTTAAATCGATAATTTGTGACACAGATTTCAAGCTAGAGGGTACACAGAGCAGTGCATAGAAACTGCTGTTTTTAGAGTTATGAAACAACCGAGAGAAAAATCCTTTTTAAGAAAGTAGCACACATGTAAAAAATGAGAATGCTACAAAGGAACCGTGTAGATTAATAACTACGTTCAGTAAACAGCAGAGTAATGGCAGGAGTATTTTAAATAAACACTGGTACATTATAAGAAATGACCCAATTTTGGGTAAAGCAGTGCTGTGGGAAGCCCAAGTAACATTTAGGTAAGCAAGATCTATAAAACAAGTACTTGTCAAAAATACCCTGAAAGATGTTAAAATTAAAACTACTTTTTTGAGCAGAAAGCAGGGATTTTTGAAATGCTCTATGTGAAGCTTGTTTACGTGGGAAAAATACAGAACAATATAAACCCGGGTTTGTCTAATAAAATGAAAAAGATCAAAGGAAAATTCAAGTGTAAAACAGAGTTTGCTGTCTATGTGATGCAGTGCCACTGTGGCCTGCGGTATGTGGGAAAAACAATTCTGGAAGTCCACAAACAGATATTCCAGCACCTTAGAGCAATCAAAAATGGCGACAGAACATACCCTGTAGCATGCCATTTTTAAGCTTTTCATACCAAAGATGTAAAGGGATTAACGTATTACGTAGTGGATGCAGTTGCCTCAGATATCAGAGGGGACAACAGAGAAAAGAAATTGGGAAAGTTAGAGTCTCGCTACATTATCGAGTTAGATTCAAAGACGCCGGGGGGCCTGAATATGGAGGAAGATTTCCACACTCACTTGTAAATATCTAATTGTCTGAGATTAGCCTCCTGCACAGCAGGGAATCAATAGATTTAAAATTTTCATTTTAATGACATTTATTGCACTTTGCACCAGACAGACTCAGAAGCTGTATATTATTAGGCAGAGTACTGAATGCCCACTAGGGCTTAATTATAAAGAGGCACAAGCGTGAATATGTTTACAATGCGTCCAAATGAATAATGCATTTACCAGGTCTCCACTTCCCAACTAGGAACTTGAATGAATTGTATTGTTCCAAATTTGTGTTGGGAAGGTATAAGAAATATAAATTATAACATATGGGATGTCGTGATTATAATCATGATATGGTTTATATTTCATATATACTTTAACAATTCTCCTGAAATATATCTTTTTTCACTGAAAAGATTATTTTACTGAAAGGAATGTTTAATGTAAAATAATTTGTACAGTATGTATTTCTTATTGAAAAATGCATTCATGATGAATTCATTATTATAGCATTGTATAAATCGAGTACTCGATCTATAAAAATGAATGACTATGATTAGCTCATGGATTTGAATAAGGCTATGTAAACTATGAGTCTGCCTTCTGTATTCTCTACACAGTAGTTTCGACGTGACAAGCACTGAAATAATGTTTAATAGTTGGCTGGTAATTTGGCCCCGGCACTGGTGAGCAAGCGTGCTGAGCAGGTGAAACATATACAATGGCGGCCGACAATTAAAGACCTAAAAGAAATATCCACACGTTGCATCGTCATCTCTTGAAAGGGAGATTTGGTGATATATATTCACTGAAAAAAACATAGGTTTCAGGCACATTATAGTTAGTTGGACATTTCTCTCGTACAAAACAATAGAAATTCCCCCGTTATAGTTAGTTCAGCTAAGTATAACTTGCGCACCTGCAATGCACTGCTGATGACATGACATATTACATCATTCATGACAGTCAGTGACATCACTGATGACATCACTGATGACATCTCAAATGACATCACTGATGACATCATCCAGTGACTGTGTTTTTCTTTAAAGTTTAAATATGTAATATATATATATATGCCAAGGTGTATTGAAGAATGAGTGGGTGTATAAGTGTCTGAATGGAGGATTTGGTAGGTGCGTGACTGACTGTTTAAGTGAGTGATTATATGTGTCTTACTGAATGCATGGGTTAGTGACTAAATTGTGTGAATGTCTGTATCAGTCTGTCTGTTGTTGTATAAAAGATGCTGCATGGGTTGGTCAGTAGCTACATGAGTGTCTATATGGGTTATTGATAGGTTGCCTGAGTATTTATATGGGTGCCTAAGTGTGTGGGTGGGTGGGAGGTGTGTGACATAGGAGTGGTTGATTTACTGTGTGTATGGGTTCAAGAGTGCATGTGGAAACACCTGTATGGGTGGGTGAGTGTATGTATGGGATGTTGGTGAGTGAATGGATGTCTCAATGGTACATGTTCAAGTAACTACATATGTAAACGGAAGTGTATGTAAAAGTTGAAGTATATAAATGACTATAAGTGAGAGTCAATGATTGTGAGAGTGGCTTATGGATGAGTGTGCGCTTGTATCAGTGATTGTATGAGAGAGTAAGTATGCATTTGTTTCTGTTTGAATAAGTGATGTGGTGTGTGTATAACTGTACAGGTCAGTAAATGGAAGTGTGATTGATTCTTTGCATGACGGACTAGGTGTGTGAGTAACTCTGTATAGGTATATGACTGCTTATGATAGTGTTGTATTGATGAGTGACAACATGTATGAGTGATTGTATGGGTGAATGAGTGGATGTGTGTGTAGACCTAGTAATCAGTGAGTGCGTATGTAGTAACTGGTATTGGTGTGTCGATGGTTTCAAAAATGGTAGTCTGTATTTTACAGTTGGTGCATCAAAGGTTATATTATAGAATGTGAGGAGGTGCATCAGATTTTCACACGGATGATGTCATCAGTGATATCCTTTGAGATGTCTTCAGTGATGTCACTGACCATGTTATGAATGATGTAATATGTCACGTCATCAGCAGTGCATTGCGGATGCGAGAGTTATAGTTAGCTGAACTAATTATAACGGGGGAATTTCTATGGTTTTGTACGAGAGAAATGTCCAACTATAACGTGCCTGAACCTATGGTTTTTTCAGTTAATTTCTAAGGGTTTTTAAAATGCTAATTTCTAACTGTAACGTGCCGCAAACCTATGTTTTTTTCTGTGATTTCAAAGGTTTTTTAAATGCTAATTTTGAATTATAGTGTTCATTAAACCTATGTTTTTTTTCAGTAATTTTGAAATTTGTTTAGGGATCTTTTGTAACTTTAATATCCCAAAAATAGTTTTTGTATTTTTTTTTGTTTGTTATTAAAATAATATAATGTCTTCTGTTTTTTTAAATATTAATATATATTTTTTTTGGGAGGGAGAAAAAAGTGGAGCCACGCACCCATCGTGTACCTATCTCGATGGGTGTGCGGATTCAAACAACCATATTGGTAAAGTCGTGAACGATGCACGTTTCAGCCAGCCCACTCCGCTTACGCTTAGAGGGAGGGAACTACCACACTACATGTCCCAGGTCTTCCCTGTAGTGATCTCCTGATCAGCAGTTATCAGCATGCCACAGCCACTCCCTCACGGCTGCTTTACACCAACACCACACCCATGCAGCACAGGCATCACAGGACATGTGACCCTGCCAATAAAAAGGGCCATGCGCACGTGCTCGATGCCATTTCCACTCTCTATCTGGGTGTATCCGTGTGCTTATTATGTTGGTTGCAGTCGAGGCACTTTGACCAACACATGTCAGGCCCAGCTCCGCGGGATCCAGTCGTGGTAGAAAAGAGGGTCCACCTCCTGATATCACCAACACCCTGAAACGTGAATGAACACAGGGTATTCGAGGGATCAGGTGAGGGAAAGGGAAAAAGGAAAGGACAGCAGTGGAATAGAACCTGAAACAAAAAACACACAGGGTTAGTCACGTGTACCAGTCTACTCTTTTATATCTCGCTAGAGTATGGGATCAGGTACCTGAGCATGACTATCGTTGCCAAGCCTCTTATGGGGATCCTAACAGTGATGAGGGCCTGTAATGGCAAAAACACACAAAGCTTTAACATCCACAAGCATCCCCTTCGTTTCCTCAATTTTTCTATGTTTGTCCATACATACCCTGTCGTACCTATCACAGTATCATCAAGAACTAACAGGAGCCCACTCGGAGTACCTTAGCAACGGCCCCCGGGGTGTTGTAACATAAAGGCAGAACCTCGCTCCCTGCTCTGAGGTAAAATCAAGGGTCAATTCACTTAGTTCTACGGGGTTGGCTTCACCTCCGTAAACAAGAGTGATGGTTCCATAGGAAATCCAGAAAGGGAGTTCAAGATAGGTTCTTTAGCTGAGAGTCCGCCTACAGGTTCATTGTTCTATCCAAAGGAAAATATGCACACATGACATCAGAGTATTCAACGGCAATGCGAGGTTACCATTCACCTCCGTATTCCGCTGAGAAATGAATTCCCCTCAATCCAAGGAGCTCCCACGGCAGCACGCAGTTGCGACCACCGCCGTACTCCGCTAACCACAGCGTCGTACTATAAACGAGACCTGCACACACGGTAGTACGCGGTTTGTGACCACCGCCGCACTCCGCTGTTTTCTCGCACCTAAAAGTAGAATCAATGTTTGGAAATGGCCATACGCGGAGCCCCGCAGTATTCCGCTCCTGCCACAAAATCCTGCATAATGAGACCGTAACAGAAGTTTGTGTAGTTGTAACATTCCTTTTCTTTCCTACGAAGGTTACGACCACACAAGCTTCTGCGACAGTCATTTTGTGCAGGATTGATCATATCTGTAAGCATTCCGGTCTGTCCAAGTACAATACATTGTACCATATTACTTTTGTGACCATACTAATGCTTGACCTTTGTCTTCATTTATCCAACAGGTTTCTGAATACGGAGTTTTGGGATTTCCAGGACGATCTAGAGTTATTTTGATCCACAAGTTGATGTTCCCCGTTGGCAATGTCACCCGTTGTTTGATGTTTTTGTGTTGTTAATATATGTTTTTCTAATAAAGTACTGTTTTTCCACTACTGTTGACTACTAGACTTCATGACCAGGCGCACCCCCATTTCAGTGACTACAAACTTGGATCGGGAGCAGAGCGGCGTCAAACAACGGCTGGGGTTGGATTTGGTTGTGCAGGAATACTACAAATTGAGACAAGCCGTGGTGCGGATGCAGGGGCCCTACGTTGCTTTTGTAGACATGCATCCAAGACGTGTGAGGAAGTTTAATAGGGCTAGCTGTGAGACTCCTCCGACTCTCGAATTTGTTAGTTGGAAGATACTAGAGGCCAACAGGTGCAGCATAGCCAACAGCTTTGTCTGCATAACAATGTTGATTGTCTGCTGTGTTGGTACCATCAACCTGTGGGCAATGTGGCAGTGTGCACCAACTTGAGAATGGGGCGAAAATTCTTTCGCTACTTTTTCTGCACTAAACTGCCGATAACTTGGTGATAAGTCCCAACTGTTGGGTTACAGGGTGACTTTAAAACAAGCCCTTTTGTTTATTAGGACTTTGTTGTAGCTACTTGCGAATCACAAGAAAAAAGATGAAAAACAAGAAAAGTGGGCAAGGTACACACCCCCTGACCCCCCCTAGGCCTGCTCAGGGAATCCC
Source organism: Triturus cristatus (assembly GCF_964204655.1). Classification (NCBI taxonomy): domain Eukaryota; kingdom Metazoa; phylum Chordata; class Amphibia; order Caudata; family Salamandridae; genus Triturus; species Triturus cristatus. Next base: position 10,274,631 of record NC_140584.1, read on the forward strand.
ACAAAAAGCCCCAGGGCCAAAACATTATTACTATTTTTCTTTAAAAAAGCAGATAGGTGCACGAATCCGGACGCAAAAATAAAAAAAAACGATGGGGTGTATTCTCAAGAACTTATCGCTGAGTTATCGTCACTTTACCGCAGCAAAATAATTATCATCCCATTCCCAACCTGGTGAAAACGGGCGATATTGCTAGTTTTCCAGCGATAGATTCCGCTAAAAACACCGCCACTAATGAGAGCGACAACTAACGCTAATGATATGCAGAATAGGCGTTCCTGTGCAAAAAAACACAAAAACACCACTTCCTGATATTTTCAACGACCAGCAAAATCTGCGATGCGATCCAAAAACAGGCGATAAGCTGCGTTAGCAGTAGGAATTTAAGATATGCCTTTTACTGGTATAAAGCAGGACGACTACCTACAGTATGAAAGAGAGCCAAGACCAGAACCACATCTGAAGACCAACACATGTCATAGAGCTACTGATCATGCAGCTCCGATACCCAAGAAGGCCACAACACACACTGCCACCACCCCAGGACCTCCCCCTCGGACCACCCCCCTACTACCACCGAGGCAGCGCAGAACAGAACAGCGGACCTTCCCAAAATCGCAGCCACACAATACCTGAATATTGGGAGACATGGGAACCAAGTATGTTTGAAGGAGGCAAGTCGCCCATCAATAACAATGCACACAATGCCAAGTGTAGCGGTAATGTGCTCGACAGACCTCACTATGCAGAGCACAAACCTCTCCATGTGTACATTTACTGCTGGTTCTTGTACAGTTGTGGACAGTGGAGGCAACCATGTTACCTCAGGCAGTGGGGAAGATCTCGATCATGTAGCAGTGTTGTCCCCCCTGTAAGCAGAACCGGAAGCGCAGGGGGCTCGTCCAACGTATGCCACTCCAGCATAGGAGTGTGAATAAATAGGCCGGGGCTCTGGGTGTGGTTCACTTCTGGGAAGGCCAACGCTTCTGCCAGAGTGGCGGCCCTTACCCTGCCATGAGGCCGCTGCCGTGACCGCGGGCCTCCTTGACACAGGCCCCCTGAGAACCCAGCGGCACAGCACCGCAGAGTTATGTCTGTACAAACTACTGCCTTTGATGTACACTACGGACAGCAGGGCACACAATTCAGATCGAGTCGCGATTGCAGATGAAGCAGTCCAGTAGGCAAGAGACATTGCTCCCAGTGCGGCCCGCCCGCACCACGCATCATCGCAGGCTGCGCTAACGCTGAGTGCTTCAGGTGCCACTAACTCAGTGCACCACAAGTCATCGCCACGTAGCCTTATTAAGGCAGAATTCATTAGACAAAAGACATTGCTACCAGTGCGGCCTGCCCGGACCACGCATCATCGAAGGGCTGCGCACACGCTGAATGCTTCTCGTGCCACTAACTGTGCTGCTGAACTCCATCCCACGTGGCTGTGGGCCTTTGCTGACCGTTACGTCCGGCCTACACTAAGGACAGCACGGCTCACAATTCACATCAAGTCGTGATTACAGATGACGCAGTCCAGTAGGCAACAGACATTGCTCCCAGCGCGGCCCGCCCGGACCACGCATCATCGCTGGCTGTGCACGCGCTGAGTGCTTCAGGTGCCACTAACTTAGTGCACCACAAGTCATCGCCACATAGCCTTATTAAGGCAGAATTCATTAGGCAAAATACATTGCTACCAGTGCGGCCCGCCCGGACCACACATCGCTGGCTGCGCACATGCTGAATGCTTTTGGGGCCACTAACTGTGCAGCTGAACTCAACGCCATGCGGCTGTGGGCCCTTGCTGACCGCTGCCTCCAGCATACACTGCTGACAACAGGGCTCACAATTCGCATTGAGTTGCGATTACAGATGACACAGTCCAGTAGGCAATAGACATTGCTCCCAGTGCGGCCCTTCCGGACCACGCATCATCGCTGGCTGTGCATACGCTGAGTGCTGCAGGTGCCACTAACTCAGCGCACCACAAGTCACCACTAAGTGGCCTTATAGACGCAGAATTCATTAGGCAAAAGACATTGCTCCCAGTGCGGCCCTGCCCGGACCACGCTTCATCGCTTGCTGCACACACGCTGAGTGCTTCAGGTGCCACTAACTCTGTGTAGCTCAAATGAACACCATGTGGCTGTTGGCCTCTTGCTGACCGCTGCCTCCAGCCTACACTGCGGTTAGCAGGGCTGACAATTCAGATAGTCGCGATTGCAGATGACGCAGTCCAGTAGGCACCAGACATTGCTACCAGTGCGGCCCGGCTGGACCACGCATCATCGCTGGCTGTGCACACGCTGAGTGCTTTTGATGCCACTAACTCAGTGCACCACAAGTCACCGCCACGTGGCCTTATTAAGGCAGAATTCATTAGACAAAAGACATTGCTCCCAGTACGGCCCTGCCTGGACCACGCTTCATCGCTGGCTGCGCACACGCTGAGTGCTTCAGGTGCCACTAACTCTGTGTAGCTCAAGTCAACACCACGTGGCTGTTGGCCCTTGCTGACCGCTACCTCCGGCCTACACTGCAGTTAGCAGGGCTGAAAATTCAGATAGAGTCGCGATTGCAGATGACACAGTCCAGTAGGCAACAGACATTGCTACCAGTGCGGCCCGGCTGGACCACGCATCATCGCTGGCTGTGTACACGCTGAGTGCTTTTGATCCCACTAACTCAGTAACGTGGCCTTATTAAGGCAGAATTCATTAGGCAAAAGACATTGCTCCCAGTGCGGCCCAGCCGGACCACACATCATCGGTGGCTATGCACAAGCTGAGTGCTACAGGTGCCACTAACAGTGCAGCTCAACTCTATGCCAAGTGCCTGTGGGCCCTTGCTGGTCACTGATTCCGGCCTACACTGCGATCAGCAGGGCTCAGAATTCAAATTCAGTCTTGATTCATTAATCTCAGAGTCCAGTAGGCAACTAACTATAACGTCCCTGAAACCTACATATTTCGTCAATGTATTCCATACATATTTCATCTTTTGTTCCATACGCCTACACTGCGGTCAGCAGGGCTCACAATTTGAATTCAGTCTTGATTTATTAATTGCAGAGTGAATTGTACTCTCTGTCCTTGGATTTTGTCAAGAGGAAGTGACAAAAAGCATTCCTTGATGTCTGTGCTGACTGCTGCCTTCAATGGACACTACGGACAGCAGGGCTCACAATTCAGATCGAGTCACATTTGCAGATGACGCAGTCCAGTAGGCAACAGACATTGGTACCATTGCGGCCCGGCCGGACCGCGCATCATCGCTGGCTGTGCACACGCTGAGTGCTTTTGATGCCACTAACTCAGTGCACCACAAGTCACCACCACGTGGCCTTATTAAGGCAGAATTCATTAGACAAAAGACATTGCTCCCAGTGCAGCCCGCCCGAACCACGTGTCATTGCTGGCTGTGCACACGCTCAGCGCCAGTGTTGCGACTAACTCAGTGCACCACAAGTCAACACCACATGGTTGTGGGCCCTTGCTGACAGCTGCCTCCGGCCTACACTGCGGTTAGCGGGTCTCACACATATCCAATCCAATCCATCCATCATTCCTGGCTGCTCACACGCTGAGCTCTTCAGGTGCCACTAACTCTGTGCATCACAACTCATGGACCCTTTATGATTGACTTTTGTGCTTTAGACACCGGACGCAACAATGTCACCTCAGGCAGCAGGAATATCCTGAAGGGACATTAACAATTTCTTCACATCAGCACGCTCATCTCTGGTGCCCCTACCTCAGTGCACCACAAGTCATGGACCCTTTACGATACAATCTTTTGTGTGTAATTTAAGATCTGGTGCCCTTACCTTAGTGCACCACAAGTCATGGACCCTTTATAATTGAATCTCTGTGTGTAATCCGATGATCACTGTTGTAGTTGTTGCCAGCACCAATTATTCCCTGAGGACTGGCTTACACTCACCCCACACGCATCCAGCACAGATGTCACTGGACATGTGACCCTGGTAATAAAAAGGTGCCGAGCACACATGCTCGTAGCTAGTTCCATTATTGATCTAACTGTGTCCGTGTATTCATTATGTATGTATGATGGCCCTGGTCCCTACCACATTACATTGTGCTTTTGACCGCGCACGCAACCATGTTACCTCTGGCAGTGGGGAAGACCTCGGTTATGTAAATTTGTCTGGGTCATTCTATGAGTACATGGGTAGAGACGAGTACATGGGTAGAGACTGGATGATTAGAGTACTGCAAGGAGAGTGTAAAGTGAATTTATGCGTGCTTGGGGATTGGCGGAGTGATTGGATAAGTACATATTTTGGCGGAGCCTAACCCCCGAGCACAAGCTTGGCTCTAATTGGCTGCCAACCAGTGGCAACCCCGGCAGAGCATCAGGATTGCAAACCAAGCCTCGGGAAAGGCCCAGAATCCTGTCTGCAAGATATTCCCTGCCCCACAGCTGGATCATTGACATTCGGCGGATAGAATCTACGGAATTCTGGTAAGCGGAGTGGGCAGAGCCGGCGCACGCCAGTCAGGGGCGCAACTAAAGTAAAATTTTGGGGGAAGCTGCTAAAAATTTTGGGCGGGGGGCTTATTCTTCCAGTCATAGGCAGAGTGGAGATGCAGGGGCCTCTAAGAAGAGGTGAAATCACAACAAAGCCTCATTTACAGGTAAACGGTCTTTTAAAGACCTGTGAATTACTCAGGTGCCGCGCTGAGAGCCACACAACCAGCGCGTTCACATTAGGGGGTGGCGCTGAGAGCCACACACCCAGCGCGTTCACACTAGGGTGCAGTGCTGAGCGCCGCATTAGAATCGACACTCCAAACTTAAAAAAACAAAAAACGGTCCACTTCCATTAATTTAGATTCGTCCCGAGGACCCCATCCCCCGGGGCATGCCCAATTCTTGAAAGTTTTTAGGGGGCCGCGTGGTCTCTTTCCTTGTTCACTACTGGCCCCGGGGACGCCATCCCCCGGGGCCTGGCCTCTTCGTTGAGGACTGTGGGGGCAGCCCCAATACCCCCACGTTCCTGCCAGCTCCGGGAACCGGCATTGCTTTTGGGCAAGGGGAGCTGCTAACATACAGCTCCCCTTGCCCAAAAGCAATCCTGCTTTGCTTCATTGGAGAGAGAGCAGGTTATCCTCCTCTTGCCTCAACGAAGCAAACCAGGGTTTGCTATGACAGTGTGCGAGACATGCTTCCACCCTGTCACAGCAAACAACAATGTCCCGAGGGTGGTCTCCCTTGGACATTGCTGGAACCGGCCCTGGGGGATGGTGGTCACCAGGGCCATCAAGGGCTCCAGGAGGGGGGCTGTCCTTCCTCTATTTTCAAAGCCCTGGGCAGGTGGTGGTCCCCGGGGCTTCATGGGGCCCGCGAGGCCCCCTGCATATTTACTTAAAGCCCAGGGACTTGGGGAGGCCTCGGAGGCCCTCCAAAAATTACAGAACAAGCCCCGAGGAGGTGACGGTCCCAGGGGCTGCGGGAGGGCCGTGTGCCCTCCCGCACCTAATTTATATGGGAGGTGGCACTCCCAGGGGCTGCAGAGACTCCGCAGGCCCCCGCAATATAATTATAGGATTGTCCCCAGAACCTGGCCCTTTTAAATGAAGTGGGGGAGCCCCCGCTTCATTTTTTTCCCCATCCGGATTCACGCACCCAGCGCGCATTCGGACTTTTAAAAAAAAAAAATAATAATTTTTGGACCTGGGGGTCCTTGTGGGACCCCCTGAGCAGGACTAGGGGGTCGGGGTGTTTCCACCCTGCCCACTTTTCTTCTCTTTTAATCTTTGTTTGACATGATGGCTGCCAACACTTCTTGGTTTGGAGTGTGGGCAGCCAATCACATTGAAGCTCGCAGTCGTGGCAGCCAATCACAGTGAAGCGTGTGGTCGGGGGGGTGCACGAATCCACCGCTGCCCCAGATTTCGAAACTTTGGCTAAAGTTTCCTATGTGAAATTGATTTTATGACTTTTATTTTTTAAATTTCTCAGCAACTCCTGAACGGATTTACACCATTTAAAAAAAGTCACTTTCTGAACCAAGCTCTACCTTTATGCCAAATTTGGTGTAATTCCGTTCAGCAGTTCAGGCTGTAGCCTATAATAAAATTTCCTATGGAAATTAACATGGAGAAAACACTTTTTGGGACCCCCCTTTTTTCTCAGCCCCCGCTTGATGAATTACCCCCAAACTTTCAGGATAAGAACTGACCTGGATAGACCTTTTTTTTGGGGAGAATTTTGCAAACATTCGTCAAATGGCGCTAAAGTTATTAGCAAATCAAAAAATGCTTTTCCTGTGGAAACTAGGTTCTAACTATAACTACCTACTGGCGACTGCCAGTAGGTAATGTATGTATGTATGTATGTATATATATATATATATATACACACATATATATATATCCACTCCGCTTCTCCCTAGTGCATCGTCGCACGAACAGGAAGACGGACACTTCAATGGGCTGATGCCAGGATAGTTATTTATTTAACATGCTGTGTACAAACGGTGCTGCCTCAAGACGCGTTTCGGACACTAGGCTGTGTCCTTGATCACTTAAACAACAGGGAGGCTGAAACATATTTTTAAAGGCACAGGTATGGCGCTTGCTGGTGACGTGGATCGACACACTAATGAACATAGAAAAAATACTTCATCTAAATCGTTCATCTCCCTGAAGCCACAATATGATAGCAAAAAATATACTGTACTACAGAACTTGCCCAGTGTTAGACCTGGCACCATTGGCGTGAGTCTCCCTTTCATTTTTCGCTGTGTCTCCTCTGTTTTTGCTGGTTATAGATGCTCTGGGTGCTGTGCCACTGCCATTTAGTGCCACAGCGCGAATGCTCCCTTTGTAAAGATGACATGTGAATTGGTACATCCATGATTGGCTTATTTGGTTTACCTGTTAGTCCCTAGTAGCGTGGCCCATGTGTGCCCAGGGCTGGTAAACCGAATGCTGCTGGTGGGCCCGCAGCACTGGTTTGTGCCACCCACAGAAGCAGCTTGTAAAGTGTGTCTCAGACCTGCCACTGCAGTGTCTGCGTGCAGTCCAGAACTGCCATAGTGGCTGTGAAGTGCACCTTCCCAACCCCTAAACCTTCCCTTGGCATCCTGTAAGCCCCCCTTATGATGGGCTGCATTGTATGTGTAAGGTAGGACATGCCCTGATGTGTGTGGCATGTCCTAGTAGTGAATTACACCCAATTTCGTTTTTCACTACTGTAAGGCTACCTGTTCTCCATAGGCCAGAATGGGAGGTCTGGGCTATTACATTCTATAGTCCTAACTGACCCACAGAACATGGGAGAAAAACGAATTTAGTATGCCTGAGCTCAGAATATGAAAATACATCTTTTAGTGAAGGTTATTTTTATATTCTGTGTTTGAAACTACCACTTTTAGAGTATAGGTACTTTCTTGCCTAAGCCTTCCAGTTTGCTCTGCTATTATGTGTATTGGCTGTCTGGTTTTGGAAGGACAGGGCAGGCTGAGTCAGACCTGGGTTGAATAGAGAGATCTGCCTTGGAGTGAGGGGAGGGGTAGCTCCTGCACTTGAATAGGGCTGTGCCTGGCAAGGTGAATGCTGGCTCCACCTCCCACTGTGTCTGAAGGCAGACCCCCTCTTTCTGAAAGGAAGGATGCAGACTGGTAAACAAAGTGCTCCAGGGCTGGGCAGAACTGGTTCTGGCTGGGTTCAGAGACTTGTGACCCCTAAGAACAAAGACTTTGGGGGGTATAAATATTTGTGCCCAAACCCCTACAATTTGTATTGCTCCTGGACAACAAGAAGAACCTCTGTCCGTGTGACTACAGGAATCTGCAGGAGAAGGACTGTCCTTGTGCTTGTGTGCTGTTTCTGGGACTGGCCTGCAGTTGTTACTACTGGACTTGGAAGAAGAGGAAAAGGACTCTGAAGGAACTTTGATTTTGTGGCTACAGCAATCACCCAAGGGCTAGAAGAGAGCTAGCCTCCTGCAGGAGTCTCAGGCACATCAGACTCCACCACCAGCCTCCTGTTTCCTCCCAGCGAGGATTTCTATCTGCAGGTGAGGCTCCTGTGAGTTCCAGGGCCTCTAGTTCTACTGCTGAGAAGAGAGTGCTGAAAATCGTCGCTAACCCCCGTTAGCGAGCCGCTGCAGCTGGTGAGCGTGAGAAAAATCGTCGCTCTGCTCTCGCCGAGCGCTCGCTAACCACGAAGAATATCGCATCATCCGTCAGCGGGCCTGAAAACGCCCGCTATCCCGAAGATCGTCGCATCCCCGTCAGTGGGCCCGAAAACGCCCGCTATCCCGAAGTTCGTCGCAGCACCTGTCTGCGGACCTGAAAACGCCCGCTATTCTGAAGATTGTCGCATTGCTTATTAGTGGGCCCCAAAGCGCTCGCTAACCCCAAATCATCTCAACAAGCTCATCGCAGCGTGGACGCCGAGCGTTCGCCATTTTCCCCGCATCGCATCAGGATCGTCGCTCCCTCGTGGAGCGCCATTTTCTTTCATCGCAGCAAGATCGCACACGCAACAGGCTCGGTGCATCATCCTCCCACAGCGGCAAGGATTTTATCGCATCACCGGCTTAGCGTGAAGAAGTTTGTCGCTTTGTCCTGCCCGCAATCCAGCGCATCATCCTCCCTTGCGGTAAGAATTCAACGCATCGCTGGTTAGCGTGAGGAAATTTATCGCTACAACTCCTTAGCGACATTTTTGTTGCTTTGCTACAGGAACCAGATACTTTGTGTGTAAAAGAGTCGCAGAGACCACTGCATCGAACTGAACATCCTTTTGTGCACCTTGAACTATTTTTGCAGCATTTTTAAAGTAACCCTATTTTTCTAGAATTGTGGATTTTTACTGTTATTGGTCTTGTGATTAAGTCTATATAAATATACCAATTTTTTATAACTACTTGAGTGGTGTCCATTTGTAGTGTTCCTCATTATATTACTGTGTATGGTCATAAATGCTTCACACACTGCCTCTGAGATAAGCCTAGCTGCTCGTGCTATGTTACCACAGGGTTGAGCAGGGGTTGTCAAAGGGTGTAGGCTGCTTACTCTGACTTAGGAAGAAGGGTCCCTACTTGGACAGTGGCCAGCCATTGCCAACTAGAGACCCCCATTTCTAACATTGGTGGTCAGCGGTGAGGATCTGGACTTGCATTTATGATTGCATACAGTAATTATAGTGTACACTACTAGTGAGTGCAGACCATAACATAACCACGTATGTTTTTGAGATATTTGATTCTATTTTTGATCATTATTGCCAGTTATTGCTACAATGGGCAAGCCCAGATCCAATGCCTCCGAGGATCTCTCCTCGGAAGAAGAGAAATTAGAAACCTACAATGCCAAGCAGCTCAAATATTTTTGCAAACGCTTCACAGTCCCTATCACAGGTCTCACTAGAAGGGAAGAGTATTACAAGGCGCTGAAGGCCTGGTTAGAAGCCAGGGATGCCCCTAGGAATATGAAAGGGCCTGTGGAGGGGGGAGAGAATGCAGGAGAGCAGCAGGAAGAAATTGTAGATTTGGTAGGGGATAAAGCAGTTTCCAGCCCGGGCACTATTGTGTCCTCAAGGGGCCTGCCTCCAGAAGAGATGGAGGACAGGGAGAGAGATAGGCAGCATAATATGGAGATGGCTAAGCTTAAATTGGATGGTCAGAGAGACCTGGAGAATAAGAAGTTAGAATTTGAGATGTTGAAGGTGAAATTTGAACATGAGAGAATTTTGAGAGAGTTGGAGATTAAAGCCAAGAGTATGGAGATCTCCCCCTCTGGTGACAGCATACCAGTAGTGCATACTGAGAGTAGAGTGTATATACCTAAAGAGGTTATTAAGGATTTTCATAAAAGTGAAGATATTGGGCAATGTTTTGCCACTTATGAATTAGCTATGGTGTCCCACCGGGTCCCTGAGAAGGATTGGGGAGCGGGGTTGTGGGGACGCTTTGTGAGTGAGGGGAGGGATACCTTGTTGGACCTGCCCCCAGAAAGTAGGATGGTTTATGCCCACATGAAGGAAGCTTTGATTACCCGCTATGGTTTGACCCCTAAAATGTACAGGCAGAGATTTAGAACCTGCAAGAAGTTAGAGGGTACCACGTGGGTTGAATATGTGTCTTTTTTTGGCAGAGCAATGGAGCGCTGGGTAAAAGGCAGCAAAGTAGAAACTTTTGTGCAACTGTATGGCTTGATTGCATGGGAGCATTTCTCTAGTAATTGTTTTCCTGAGCTACGCCAGCATCTGATAGATTGCAAGCTAACTAACCCTAGGAAGCTTGCTGAGGAGGCGGACCGCTGGGTGAGCACCCGGGTTCGCAAGGGTCCAGTGGGAGACTTCGCCAAAGGTGGTCAGGGTCCCCAGCAGAGGTAAACCAAGGGAGTTCCACCGAGGGCCCCAAGATAATTCCCAAGGGAACCAGGAAGTGGTGTCCCAGCCTCCCCGGGATAAGAAGCCAATGCCCCCAACAGGTAGGCCTGTTCCAAGGGGGCCCCCTACTTGTTTTAAGTGTGGCCAGGTGGGCCACAGATACTTTGATCCCCAATGTCCCCAAAGGGATACTCCTGCACCACCCCGTGCACCGCCCCGCCAGCTTGCTAGTGTAGCCCTGGGGGAGGAGGAGATGGGTGCCCAAGGTGGGTGGGACCCCGTAGAATTGACCCTTATCTCACCAGGAGACTTTGAAATGGTTCCTAAGCCTGCACTGCCTGATAACACTAAAAAATACAGGCAGTGGGTAACCATCAATGGCCATAGAGTGGAGGCTCTGAGGGACACAGGAGACAGTGTAACTGCTGTCAGCTCCCGGTTGGTGTCCAAAGAGCAGGTTGTGCCCCATGCATTCTACCCAGTAGTGTCTGCAGACAACACAGAGCGCCAATGTGAGGTGGCTCAGGTTCCCCTTGAGTGGGGGGGTCTCAGGAACTCTTCAGGTGGCTGTGAGGCACGCCATGCCTGTGGACTGTCTGTTGGGCAATGATTTAGAGAACTCACCGTGGGCTACGGTGGAGAGGAGAGCTCACTTACAAATGTTGGGTCTGCCTTAGTGGGCATGTGCTACCACTCAGGCCATGGCGGCCAAAGAGGGTGTTGAGAAAGACCTGGAGCCTGAGAGCATGGCCCAGGTCCCTGCCTTAGAGAGAAGGGGCAGGGGGCGCGGGAAGCCGGCACCCTTGGTTCCCACGGCCCAGGAGGGAGCAGACCCTGAGGGGGATGCCCTGGAGCCTACCGGGGAGCAGAGTACCGACCTGGGGGACCTGCCTGAGCGGACCCAGTGGCAGCAGGCAGGGGGGCCCACCAGGGAGGAATTTTGTGAGCAGCAGAGAACTTGCCCTTTTCTTGAGGGTATGCGGCAACAGGCTGCAGCCCAGGCAGCAGGTGATATGTCCGGTTCACATCTGATTTATTGGGAGAACAGTCTCCTGTATAGCGAGCCTAAGGCTGCTGAGCCGGGGTCAGCCCGTGTGCTAGTGGTACCCGAGTGCTTCAGAGCCTTCCTACTGGGGTTGGCTCATGACATTCCATTGGCAGGACATCTGGGGCAGACCAAGACCTTTGAGAGGCTGGTCACCCACTTTTATTGGCCCCAGATGCGCAAGAGTTCAGATACGTATTGTAGGACCTGTGAGACTTGCCAGGCAAGTGGGAAGAGTGGGGGGAAGATCAAAGCCCCACTACAGCCCTTTCCAGTTGTTAGTACCCCATTCGAGCGAGTGGGCATTGACATTGTGGGGCCTCTGGACCCCAAGACAGCCACGGGCAACAGGTACATCCTGGTCTTGGTGGACCATGCCACCCGGTACCCTGAAGCCATCCCGCTCAGGACAGTGACGGCCCCCGTGGTGGGACGTGCACTGTGGGGATCTTCTCCCGTGTGGGGTTCCCCAGAGAGGTGGTGAGCGACAGGGGGACCAACTTCATCTCCCAGTATATGAAGTCTCTGTGGAAGGAGTGTGGGTAGACTTACAAGTTCACCACTCCTTACCACCCCCAGGGTTACGGTCTGGTTGAGAGGTTCAACCGGACCTTGAAGGGCATGATCATGGGCCTCGAAGAGCCCCTGAGGCGTAAGTGGGACGTCCTCTTGCCATGCCTGTTGTTTGCATACCGTGAAGTGCCACAGATGTCCTTAGGGTTCAGTCCCTTTGAACTGCTCTATGGCCATCCGGTAAGAGGGCCTCTGAGTCTGGTCAAGGAAGGCTGGGAGCAATCTCCCCGGAAACCTCCCCAGGATGTATTTAGCTACGTCCTGGCCTTCAGGAACCAGACTCTGCATTTCAGAAATATTGCTGAGGCAAATCTGGAAGCCAGCCAGGAGGAGATGAAACGTTGGCACGACCAGAATGCCACTCTGGTCGAGTTTCAACCTGATCAGAAGGTTTGGGTACTGGCCCTAGTGGAGCCTTGTGCGCTCCAAGATAAGTGGACCGGCCCATTTGAGGTGGTGGAGAGAAAAAGTCAAGTTACCTATTTGGTAGACTTTAAATCTCCCAGGAACCCCCTGCGGGTCCTGCATGTGAATCGCCTAAAGCCCCACTTTGAGAGGTCTGAAGTGGGCATGCTTCCTGCCACAGATGCAGGGATGGAGGAGGAGAGTGAGCCTCTTCCTGACCTCCTGTGTGCAGGAGAGAAGGATGGGTCAGTGGAGGGTGTGGTCCTCTCCACCACATTGACCCCAGAGCAGCAGAGAGATTGCCACCAGCTGTTGGGGCAATTTCCGGATTTATTTTCCCTGCTACCTGGTGTCACTGATTGGTGCGTCCATGAGGTAGACACCGGGGACAGTCCTCCTGTCAAGCACAAGGCTTACAGAGTGACTGACAGGGTAAGGGCCTGCATTAAGGAGGAGGTCTCCAAAATGTTTGCCCTGGGGGTGATTGAGTCCTCTAGCAGCCCTTGGTCCAGCCCCGTGGTCTTGGTACCAAAGGCTGCAGCGCCTGGTGACACTCCAGAGCTTAGGGTCTGTGTGGACTACCGAGGTCTCAATTCGGTCACGAGGACCGACGCAAACCCCATCCCCAGAGCTGATGAGCTCATAGATCGGTTAGGGGCTGCCCGGTACCTCAGCACGTTTGATCTAACGTCTGGGTACTGGCAGATCGCCTTAACTGATAGGGCAAAGGAGAGGTCAGCATTCTCCACCCCAGATGGGCACTACCAGTTCCGTGTGATGCCCTTTGGAATGAAGAATGCCCCTGCCACCTTTCAGAGGTTAGTCAACCAGGTGTTGGCTGGGCTGGAGGATTTCAGTGCCACCTACCTGGATGACATTGCAGTATTTAGTTCCTCGTGGGAAGACCACTTACGCCACCTCTGGGAAGTGTTGATGGCGCTGCGCAGAGCAGGCCTCACAATCAAGACCAGTAAGTGCCAGATTGGGCAGGGTTCTGTGGTGTACTTAGGACACCAGGTAGGGAGTGGCCAGGTGGCACCTCTACAGCCCAAGATTGAAACCATCTTGGCTCGGGAGCCCCCAAGGACCCAGACACAGGCGAGGGCCTTCTTAGGACTCACGGGTTATTACAGGAGGTTTGTCAAGGGGTATGGCAGCATTGTTGCCCCCTTGACTGAACTGACTTCCAAGAAGCAGCCAAAGATTGTGAACTGGACTGACACCTGTCAGAAAGCTTTTGATGCCCTCAAGACTGCCATGTGTACAGCACCCGTACTCCAGGTGCCCAACTTTGCTAAGGAATTTATTGTCCAGACAGACGCTTCAGAGCATGGGGTGGGGGCTGTTCTGTCATAGATGAATGAGGAGGGACTAAACCAACCTGCAGCCTTCATCAGTAGGAGGTTACGTCCACGGGAACAGAGGTGGAGTGCAATTGAGTGTGAGGCATTTGCTGTGGTCTGGGCACTGAAGAAGCTGAGACCATACCTGTTTGCGACTCACTTCCGGGTTCAGACAGACCACAGGCCCCTCAGATGGTTGATGCAGATGAGGGGTGAGAATCCCAAGTTGTTAAGGTGGTCCATTCCCTACAGGGTATGGACTTTACGTTGGAACATCGCCCTGGTACAGAACACGCCAATGCTGATGGTCTGTCCAGACTTTTCCGCCTTAGTGATGAGAACTTCCCAGGGGATGGGTAGTTCTCCCTACATTTCAGCTGGAGGGGACGCGTGTTAGACCTGGCACCATTGGCGTGAGTCTCCCTTCCATTTTTCGCTGTGTCTCCTCTGTTTTTGCTGGTTATAGATGCTCTGGGCGCTGTGCCACTGCCATTCAGTGCCACAGCGCGAATGCTCCCTTTGTAAAGATGACATGTGAATTGGTACATCCATGATTGGCTTATTTGGTTTACCTGTTAGTCCCTAGTAGCGTGGCCCGTGTGTGCCCAGGGCTGGTAAACCGAATGCTGCTGGTGGGCCCGCAGCACTGGTTTGCGCCACCCACAGAAGCAGCTTGTAAAGTGTGTCTCAGACCTGCCACTGCAGTGTCTGCGAGCAGTCCAGAACTGCCATAGTGGCTGTGAAGTGCACCCACTTCCCAGCCCCTAAACCTTCCCTTGGCATCCTGTAAGCCCCCCTTATGATGGGGTGCATTGTATGTGTAAGGTAGGACATGCCCTGATGTGTGTAGCATGTCCTAGTAGTGAATTACACCCAATTTCGTTTTTCACTACTGTAAGGCTACCTGTTCTCCATAGGCCAGAATGGGAGGTCTGGGCTATTACATTCTATAGTCCTAACTGACCCACAGAACATGGTAGAAAAACGAATTTAGTATGCCTGAGCTCAGAATATTAAAATACATCTTTTAGTGAAGGTTATTTTTATATTCTGTGTTTGAAACTACCACTTTTGGAGTATAGGTACTTTCTTGCCTAAGCCTTCCAGTTTGCTCTGCTATTATGTGTATTGGCTGTCTGGTTTTGGAGGGACAGGACAGGCTGAGTCAGACCTGGGTTGAATAGAGAGATCTGCCTTGGAGTGAGGGGAGGGGTAGCTCCTGCACTTGAATAGGGCTGTGCCTGGCAAGGTGAATGCTGGTTCAGAGACTTGTGACCCCTAAGAACAAAGACTGGGGGTATAAATATTTGTGCCCAAACCCCTACAATTTGTATTGCTACTGGACAACAAGAAGAACCTCTGTCCGTGTGACTACAGGAATCTGCAGGAGAAGGACTGTCCTTGTGCTTGTGTGCTGTTTCTGGGACTGGCCTGCAGTGGTTACTACTGGACTTGGAAGAAGAGGAAAAGGACTCTGAAGGAACTTTTATTAGAAGAGAGCTAGCCTCCTGCAGGAGTCTCAGGCACATCAGACTCCACCACCAGCCTCCTGTTTCCTCCCAGCGAGGATTTCTATCTGCAGGTGAGGCTCCTGTTAGTTCCAGGGCCTCTAGTTCTACTGCTGAAAAGAGAGTGCTGAAAATTGTCGCTAACCCCCGTTAGCGAGCCGCTACAGCTGGTGAGCATGAGAAAATTTGTCGCTCTGCTGTCGCCGAGCGCTCGCTAACCCCGAAGAATATCGCATTATCCGTCAGCGGGCCTGAAAATGCCCGCTATACCGAAGATTGTCGCATCCCCCGTCAGCGGTCCCAAAAACGCCCACTAGCCCGAAGTTCGTCGCAGCACCTGTCTGCGGGCCTGAAAACGCCCGCTATTCTGAAGATTGTCGCATTGCTTGTTAGTGGGCCCCAAAGCGCTCGCTAACCCCAAATCATCGCAACAAGCTCATCGCAGCGTGGATGCAGAGCGTTCGCCATTTTCCCCGCATCGCATCAGGATCGTCGCTCCCTTGCGGAGCGCCATTTTCTTTCATCGCAGCAAGATCGCACACGCAACAGGCTCGGTGCATCATCCTCCCACAGCGGCAAGGATTTTATCGCATCACCGGCTTAGCGTGAAGAAGTTTGTCGCTTTGTCCTGCCCGCAATCCAGCGCATCATCCTCCCTTGCGGTAAGGATTCAGCGCATCGCTGGTCAGCGTGAGGAAATTTATCGCTACAACTCCTTAGCGACATTTTTGTTGCTTAGCTACAGGAACCAGATACTTTGTGAGCAAAAGGGTCGCAGAGACCACTGCATTGAACTGAAAATCCTTTTGTGCACCTTGAACTATTTTTGCAGCATTTTTAAAGTAACCCTATTTTTCTAGTATTGTGGATTTTTACTGTTATTGGTCTTGTGATTAAGTCTATATAAATATACTTATTTTTTATAACTACTTGAGTGGTGTCCATTTGTAGTGTTCCTCATTATATTACTGTGTATGCTCATAAATGCTTCACACACTGCCTCTGAGATAAGCCTAGCTGCTCGTGCTACGTTACCACAGGGTTGAGCAGGGGTTGTCAAAGGGTGTAGGCTGCTTAATCTGACTTAGGAAGAAGGGTCCCTACTTGGACAGTGGCCAGCCATTGCCAACTAGAGACCCCCATTTCTAACACCCAGTTAATCTATGTTATGGGACACCTACATACAATGCCTTCATCTTGTTTCGCATATGTTTATACGGTCTTTTGCATAAAGCTAATTTGCACATAGGACTAATACATTCTGCTCTATCATCTGAACGTCTACTTGTACTCATTCAGCAAAAAGTGTTTTTCTTTCAAAATGGGTAGACATATAAAATACAGGGCACAATGCAAATTCCATCCTGTATACATGATATGTTATAAATAGATGATAACATAACACATAAAGACCTAATTTGGTAAACGTAACTGCTTATGTGCAAAAAGCGCTTATGTGCAAAAAGCAAGTCATGTGCAAAATCAGCATTAGATAGAATAAAACTGGTTCAAATACCTAATTATGGGCAACA